>NW_898043.1:0-870 GCF_000209065.1 Trypanosoma cruzi | reverse complement strand
CCCCGCCCTTTGCCACTACATGAGGGAGAGCGATCTCATTCACTCGATAAATTTGGCGCGTCAAGCGTGGGAGCCGAGAATGCCACTAGCAGGGCAATTCGCAACCTTTCGCTGCCCGCACGAGCAGCCGATGAACGAGGAGAGCTGTGCGGTCTTTTTGATGCAATACTAGATGTGGCGCCACCGACCTGACTGCAGTACGCCAGGATGCTGCGGTCAATGTCGCAAATGGATCGAACCCCGCTGGAAATTGTGATTCTGGGGTTGCAAAAAATTGCTGCGCAATCGGAGACGAAGCACGCGCGCCCCTCGACAAAGGAAGAGATGAATCAAGTAATCCGCAGCCGGACCAATTGGAAGGAACGTGTTGTTTTTCGACTTGCGTGGATAACGGCGAGTCGTTGGCCCGAGATTGCGGCCCTGACCCCCAACAATTTCACACTGGAGCCGGACGGGGCCTTAATTTTGGATTGGTCCGTGGCTCAAAAGACGGCGAGGGCGGATCCCCACCGCGCCTCGCGGTTCGTGGAGATACGAGGGCAGGACGCGTTCGACATTATAAAGTTATGCAGGACGCTTCGACACAACGAAAAGCTTACGAATCTTACGACTGCTCTAGTCGAACGAGCTCTGGCTAATTGGAATGCCACGGCGCATTCCATAAAACAGGGTGCGTTGCGGCACGCTGCTCAAATCGTGGGGACGCACGATTTGGACCCACACGTGATCTCGCAGTTGGCGAAGCACGTCGACCCGTTCGACCTTCCCCAGAATACTGTTCGATATTTGTGGAGGTACACCACAATTCTGACCCAGGTGTCGTCGCTGGTCGCATTGATGTGAAGGGAGAAGCTGCGGAAGGGCAGGAAC
>NW_898042.1:0-870 GCF_000209065.1 Trypanosoma cruzi | reverse complement strand
TTTTGCATGCCGTTAGCTTTTTTTGGGTCGAGATGGGATCTCACAAGGTGCATAAAGGCATGCCGTTGGACTTCAAGCGTTTTCTCGGTGCGATCCGTCTATGCGTTGCTGGCTATTTTTTTTCCATGCTGGGAATGCAGACGTTGTTTCTTCTTTTGTCCGTGTACAACTTATATGCGACATTGAAGAAGGTTTCCTCAGCGGGGATGCTTTGGATACCCATTCGAGGTGTAAATCGTGCGTACGCCGACTCCTCCAAGCCACGCACAAGTAGCTTGAGGCCGGATACGGATCAACAGAAGCGCTGCGTCGTAATGGACGAGGGACCACATTTTAATCGAATTGCCCGTGGGTGTTTGTTGTAAAGAGGCGGAGGCGGGGAAGTGTTGACAACCCGGAAGTGTTTTTGTGCGGATCATATACATGGAAAGTGTGTACGGCTTTCAAAGCGGTTTTATTTCTTCAGTGTTGATAGAAGAATGTGCACGGATGGTTTTTCCAATGCCTTCTATATATATATATATAATTAATTAATTAATTTTAAATGTTTTTGTTTGAAGCCCACGTTGCTTTAGGGCGATATTGCTTTTGTTGTTTACTGTCTTAAAAAAAAAAAAAAGAGTTTAGGTGCGTTTTGTAAGCGCGGGGTGCCAAATAAATACGCGGACGGAGAGAAATACCGCAAAGGCCATGGATTCGGAGCCATTTGCACTTGATGGTGAAGGCAGCCGCGCTCGCCAGAGTGAGTACGTGGATATGACTCTCGTGCATGTCGGCATGAAGTTGCGTGACATGGGCATTGCATTTGAGGATATGGAGCTTGCGACGGTGCCAACGCAGTTGCAGAGCAACTGCTGAGTTACATCGAGT
>NW_898041.1:0-870 GCF_000209065.1 Trypanosoma cruzi | reverse complement strand
GTTTCATATTGCTTTTAAAACTTCTGGTTTGCAGGACGGTGTGCGAGTTCTGCAATCGCACTGATTCCATCTGTTTCGTGTTTGTGCGGCTGCGGCTGCGGTGGTGGCCGCGTGAGAGTGAGTGTGAGAGAGCCATGCACCGCCCGCATACACACACTTCCTTCTCTCTCTGTGTGTGTGTCCCCTTGCATGGACTCTCGTCGTCGCCTCACCCCACGAAGCACACACAATAATGTGCCCATTGTATATATGCATGCACACCCATGCAGGCCCGTTGGTGCTCTCTTTTGCACGACACGCACCGCTGCCGTCCTGCCTGGCTGCATGGGCGGAGCACCGTAACTGTTTCTGTTTTGTTTTCATTGCATTGAGTGGGCGACCTCTCTCTCTCTCCCTGTGTGTGTGTTTTGCTTTACGGGAGCAATGAGAGTGTGTGTGCGCTGGTAGTCCCACGCTTCGGCTTTTTGTTTTGTTTTTCTTTTTGATTTTGTGGTTGAGTGCACCCATTCCGCGGCTGCGTGTGTGTGTGTGTGATGATATGAGTAATTTGCGTGTGTGCTTATCTGCCTCTCTCTGCCGTTGCTTTCTTCAGACTCTCTTGTGGCGCACAGCTGCTCTGCAAGTATAGGCGCTGACAAACACACACACACATGCACACACATGCCGTGCTTAAAACGCTGAGAATGCACGCACGCACAGGATTGTGGCTGCCGAGGCCCTCGCGAGGGGGAAAAAACCTGCATTTTTTTTTTTTGACATGTTGCTCGGTGTGTGCTGACGCGTGACGAATAACAACACGCCCCAATAAGCAGAAAAGAAGTAAAACAAAATGGCGCTGAGCGGCACACCGGTAAGCCAAAAATACGCATC
>NW_898040.1:0-870 GCF_000209065.1 Trypanosoma cruzi | reverse complement strand
ACACACGCGTCCTCAACCATACAAATTGGCCACGGCAGATGGTCACGCCCGACACTCCGGTAAAACACGCAAGGCACTCATACGCACAATGAAAAGCATGCTCAAACACACCGCACAAGAGCAAAAAGTCCTTACAGAAAAGACGCGGCCTTTCACAGCAGTTGTGGCTCAGTGTGTGCGTAAACTGCGAGACGGCGTACACACAACAAACGCACACACCGCCAGCAGCCACCAGCAACGGACAAGGACGAGAAGAGACACACCGCCACCGCCTCCACTTCAATCCCACGGACAACGGCATACGGCCACAGCCCCGCAGCCAACAAACACAACGCACGCGGAGCAAGCAATCACCCAAAGAGCCACACGCGGAAGCGATTCCTCATCCAGCTATGACGCGGCGCCTCACTCCATGCGGTCACACGGAGCGCGCTGTTTCCACAATAGAATTTGTCCGTTTTTCATCCCTTAAAAATGCTACTGTTAGTGATCGGCCCTATAAAATTAAAAATGAAAATGAAAAATGGAAAATGTAGTAAAACTGCGAAAGCAACGGTCACAATAATTCTCCCACAATAGAGCAATTCTCCGTTTAAATCTTTTATAA
This sequence comes from Trypanosoma cruzi, assembly GCF_000209065.1. Classification (NCBI taxonomy): domain Eukaryota; phylum Euglenozoa; class Kinetoplastea; order Trypanosomatida; family Trypanosomatidae; genus Trypanosoma; species Trypanosoma cruzi. Next base: position 263 of record NW_898040.1, on the reverse strand, counting down.
AAACGCAATTATAAAAGCCTATAAAACTCCCTTAATGTTTTCCTTTTTTTTTTTGCGGAAAACAAGCTTCCCTCATCATTCCCCATATTTTTTTATGCTATTGTCGATAGCTTTGAACCACCTGAGATTTGTGTGCAGTACTGTCGCCCTGGCGCTGGCGCACCTGCACTGTATGCACACGAAAGTATCCACCTATATAGGATCCAAAGAAATTTTACCAAAAAACAAACGCCGCTTTAATTCCCTAATTTGTGCTTGTAACC
>NW_898039.1:0-870 GCF_000209065.1 Trypanosoma cruzi | reverse complement strand
CTTTGCGTCCCCCTCGTCATTCCCCTCAAGAGTGAGGCGGCATCCCGTGGGCCGCACAACTGTCTGGCGCACTGCACCGGGAATCGGCACGCCAAGGACTTTCTTCTGCTCGAGCACGTCGGCCTCCTTGATGTCCAGCTCCGTCAATGTCTGCTCAAATACCTGACGCACAGGCTCTTCAATCGTCACCTGGTGGCCCAGTAAGGGGAGCACTTCTACCGCCCCCATGGCGGAACCCATACCATGCAGCTTAGAAAGCATAATGTTAAAAATAAGGCTTTGGGCCGCATTCACCCATAACGCACGAATATTGTATGGGACCGATAAAAGTGCGTCGTGGCACAATTGTTGCCAACGGGATGTACAATTAGCAACATCATCCATACAAAGCGGGTTTGATGGAGATGCATACTGCGTTCGATGCAGCCGTTGTAGTGCCTTTACAACGTACACAGCATCACGTGCGCCTGTTTGTACATAACGGACCTTCATGCGTTCAGGGAAAGAAGCGTAAATTCCCGGTACACAGCTCAGTATGCTTTGCACGGCCTCCGCCCACCTCCCGGCCATCAGGTGCACACCGACGTGATCCTTCGTGCTACTCACATGCTCACTAAACCGTTGTTGACCAAAATAATTTAAAAACCCATTTGATTCAATAAGCCGCACACGCTGGACAAGCTCGCAAAAGGCCATTCCCCGCACATCCACGAGACGCACGCTGAAACAGTTTCCATTAAGCTGGCCAATGCCAACAGGGGTAGCACATGGCTCCCAAAGCTGCAGGATTTCGGCGTAGCTTGAAGGATCGCCGGGCCATACCAGACGAACTGTTTCACCGTGCTGCACCTTTGATTTTGAATCTGGGTC
>NW_898038.1:0-870 GCF_000209065.1 Trypanosoma cruzi | reverse complement strand
CCCCCGCTGCCGATGATGGTGCACCGGCACCCAACAACCTCCGCCACCCGCGAGCCGCCGCAGTGGACGACGCAGCGCTTGCTTACATCCCACGCCGTGTTGTGGAAACGTGGAGCCGTCGGGAGTATCTGGTTGTGCTGGGCATCCCCTCCACGGACGACGAGGAGAGGCGAACACGACGCAACCTGCAGCGGACGACGTGCTGGCGGTTTCCCGGAGTGGCGACGAGGGCGAACGACTTCACCGGTGCGATGCTTGTGCTGTACGTCCTTGGGCGACACCCGTCGCACGGCTACGACTACTCTGCCGCGCTGCTGGAAGAGGCGTCGCAGTGGCACGACGTGGTTGCGCTGCCAATGAACGAGGGCCGTGTTTCACCAGAGAAAAAAGTGGGTGTTGGGGGGGATTCAGGCATCGAGGCTTCTATTGGCATGAGCCGCAAGACATACATGTGGTTTGACCTTGCGCACCGCCTGTTCCCGACCGCGAGGTACATTGCGAAGGGCGATGACGACATTTTCCTCCGTGTGCCGCTGTACGTTGCTCACCTGCGCCTCCTGCCGCGCCGAGGGATCTACATGGGCGTCCATGCAGGATCATCGTTATGGGTGAAGGACCGTTCAATAGATGTGTTGTTTATGATTGGCTGGTGCTACACCATGTCGAGGGATGTGGCGGAGGCGTTGGTGTCGTACGAACCGCTGCGCCGCCTGGCCTACCTGCCGTACAGCAAGCAACGTGATGACGAGTTTGCACTGCTGGGGTTTTTGTACGAGGACGTCATGGTTGGTTTGGTTCTTGAGAAGGAAGTGAAGTACAAGCCAATGGTATACGTCAAGGTGCTGGGTTGTCATTTCCATGACGCTCGCA
>NW_898037.1:0-870 GCF_000209065.1 Trypanosoma cruzi | reverse complement strand
GGCACATCAAGCGTCCTCAAAACCAACCTGGAACAGACAAAAAAAAAGAGGCAATCATAGAAAACAAAGATCCCCGCCCCCAAACAGGAAAAACATTAAAGAAAACGCGATTCTTTTTTTTGTCCTTACTGCCGGGGTTGGCCGCCGCAAGAAATAAAAAATGGTAGGGCGGTGGCCCCGGACGCTAGATACAGCACGACGTGTCGAATTATCCAAGTTGCAGCGGCTGCCCCGGACGTTAGATACGGGACGACGTGTCGAATTATCCAAGTTGCAGCGGCTGCCCCGGACGTTAGATACAGCACGACGTGTCGAATTATCCAAGCTGCAGCGGTGGCCTCGGGCGTTAGATATATGACGACTTACAGTAGTAACCACGCTGCGGCTGCGCATCCTAAACACGTCTTTTTCGTTTTCCAGGGGACAACGCAAATGTGCTCGATTGTTCGAAGATCGACATTAATACTTTACGTGAAAAGGAGTCGCGCGACCGCATTTTTTTAGCTCAGTCGCAAACACGCTCACAATGTCATCCGGGGACGCGGGTTCGATTCCCGCAGAAGCCTAAGTTTTTTCCATTTTTTTTTTTTTGAATTCTTGTTTCATATTGCTTTTTAAACTTCTGGTTTGCAGGACGGTGTGCGAGTTCTGCAATCGCACTGATTCCATCTGTTTCGTGGTTTGTGCGGCTGCGGCTGCGGTGGTGGCCGCGTGAGAGTGAGTGTGAGAGAGCCATGCACCGCCCGCATACACACACTTCCTTCTCTCTCTGTGTGTGTGTCCCCTTGCATGGACTCTCGTCGTCGCCTCACCCCACGAAGCACACACAATAATGTGCCCATTTATATATGCATGCACACCCATGCAGGC
>NW_898036.1:0-870 GCF_000209065.1 Trypanosoma cruzi | reverse complement strand
GACACACAGTGTCATACAGGTTTGTCGTCACACCTACAAGTCCGCCTCCGATTTTTTAGTTGCAAAGCGCAACCCCGCCTCAACATCCTCCGCTATAAATGGCACCGCAGTCTCCACCAACTCCGTCTCGTACGAAGTCAATGGACCCATTGGCAGCAGCTGCGCGACACCCTCCTCGCCAAGTTCAACACGTGAACTAAAAAACGGTGACTCTTTTCTCATTGCGGACTCCACAAACGAGCACTCAATGATACCTTGGTCCCCTCGTAGAGCTTTCAGCATCGACACAGACCACTCCAAAACGGCGTACGCCAGTGACAAACCTACCGGTGGCACGATTTCCGTGGAAACGGCCTCTTCACTGCACAAATCAGGAAAACCCACACTTTCCTCGTAAGAGGAGTGAGATCCATATGACTGAACCCGACTACACACATGGATAATACGCTCATGGGGAATCTGCAATGCAGTCTGTGCCACAAGAGGACATGCAGTCACACCTCCTCTACCACCTACAACCGGTACATTCAAGTCGTACGGATTCATTTGAAGCTCATCTGCCACAAGACTTCTTGTTCTAATGATGTCAAGAGTCGTGACACCAAACAGTTTACGCGGGTCAAACACACCGTTGCGCACCAACACCTCCCTTGCAATGGGTACAAGCGCATTCACGGGACTTGAAACAACACCAATAATGGCCTTTGGGGATGCTTTTGCCACAAGTTCCATGGCCAACATCAATTCTGGACCAGATTCCCTCAATGCCACATCACGATAAGCCCTGGACGGATCGAAGACGCTTCCAGCGCAAAACAAGACAAGTTGAGCCCCACGCAGTGCTGATTCCCAGTCACATGGAGTTTCAAA
>NW_898035.1:0-870 GCF_000209065.1 Trypanosoma cruzi | reverse complement strand
CGCCCACTGAATCCCACTGAGATGCGTGCAATCAAGGACAGGATCCCCGTTTCGACGAGAGCTCCAGAACCACAAGTGAAAATTGCTCCCAAACCTGTCGCACCTGCTGCACCTGCGGTGCCTGGCCCACGGGAAGTACCAGCAGCACCGGGGAGGACAACTGTGGGGAGAACCGCCAATACCCAGCATACGCCAGCGGAACGCTTGACTTCTGCTGGGAATGAGGGGACGGCACGAGAAAAGGGTGATGGTGGGGCAAATGGTGATGATGGTTCCGCGTACGGGAGGGAACTGCTGCCGCTGCTGCTTCTGCTGGGACTGTGGGGCTTTGCGACTGCGTGAGGAGTGTGCGGCCTCAGTGTGGGACACCTGCGCCCTCCCCCACACCGACGCACGTCCGGTAATGAATTACTCTCCGCAATTCTGTTTTTTTGTGTTTTTCTTTTTCTCTACCCCTTTTTTTGCTTGTTGCCTTGGGGCAACCACTATGAACGTTTTTTTCTCATTTTTAATGGTTTAATTTGTTTAAATTTTAAATTTTTATTTTTCATCCCCCATCCCCTCTATTTTTTGCTTTTGGGGCAATTACTAAGGAAGTGATTTTTTCTTTTTTTTACTTTTTTCAATTGTTTCTTGCTGCACTCTTCCTGTGAGGGGTGCCGTGTGTTTCCCGCCCAACTGCTCCACTCGCACACCCACCGACACGCTCATGACGACGGCCCTGTGCGCCTCGCCTGCTGCACGCATGAGGAGGGGCCGCGACGAACGGCGCGCTGAGGGGCGGAGCACACATTTCTTTCCCTCTTGTTTTGTTTTCCTTGCGGTCAGGGCGGGCAGACACCCGCAGCGCCACACACACAGCCACACCCT
>NW_898034.1:0-870 GCF_000209065.1 Trypanosoma cruzi | reverse complement strand
CCCGCCAAAGGGGGAATTTGGCGCGGGAAACAGCACCACTGATGCCAATGGCTCTACTGTTTTATTGTTCCCAAAATGAATTGGTGACGGCGCCGTCCATGGGTGTGTGCCTTGGGCATTTTCTGCCTTTACTTCAAGGAGTGTGTGGGGACGTGGCATGTTTATGAGCCGTAGAGTGCGGTTGTGCGATTTCTAATGGACCGTACGTGCCGCTTTTTCCGCGTGTTTTCTTTTCTTTATTTAAATGATTCGTTGTTATTGTCTGCTGCTGCTGGTGCACGGATGGGATAGTCAGCACCCCTTCTTTTCCTTTTTCCCTCCGATGGTTAATCGCCGTACATGTCATGAGCGACGTGTTTCTTACTTTTATTTGTTGTTTGTGGCCCACACCGTTGCCAGTCTTACTGCTGTGCGTGCCGTGGACTGCACAAAACGAGCATTGGAGGAACAGGCCGGATGCCGCATGAAGTGTGAAGAGTGTTTTGTGGGCTCATTGAAAAGTGAGATTTTTTAAATTGTCCTTCCTTGTGCAGGAAATGTGTATACTCCAACACATGGTCGTTTTGTGCTGCTTGGCACATGAAATGAAAGTTGTGCCTGATCATTTTTTTTATTTTCTACTTTTTGGGAGCCCTGCCGGACTCTCAACTCTGTCGTTTTACTTTTTTACTTTTTAGCTTCCGGTTTGCAGAGCGGTGTGCGCGATCTGCAATCGCACTGATTCCATCCGCCTTATGGTGTTGCTGAGATGCTCTTGTTGTTACTGTGTGGTGGCGCGGCTGAGTGATTTGTCTCTCCTTTTGCTTTCAGTCTGCGTTGACGTGTTGTTATTTTGTGCTGAAGGCTGCACGCAAGTGACAGGAGCGATGA
>NW_898033.1:0-870 GCF_000209065.1 Trypanosoma cruzi | reverse complement strand
TCGCGTTTTCTTTAATGTTTTTCCTGTTTGGGGGCGGGGATCTTGTTTTCTATGATTGTCTCTTTTTTTTTGTCTGTTCCAGGTTGGTTTTTAGGAGGCTTGATGTGCCTGCTGGGTGATCGCCGGCTTTTTTATTGGTGATTGCGTATTTTTGGCTTACCGGTGTGCCGCTCAGCGCCATTTTGTTTTACTTCTTTTCCGCTTATTGGGGCGTGTTGTTATTCGTCACGCGTCAGCACACACCGAGCAACATGTCAAAAAAAAAAAAATGCAGGTTTTTCCCCCCTCGCGAGGGCCTCGGCAGCCACAATCCTGTGCGTGCGTGCATTCTCAGCGTTTTAAGCACGGCATGTGTGTGTGCATGTGTGTGTGTGTTTGTCAGCGCCTATACTTGCAGAGCAGCTGTGCGCCACAAGAGAGTCTGAAGAAAGCAACGGCAGAGAGAGGCAGATAAGCACACACGCAAATTACTCATATCATCACACACACACACACACACACGCAGCCGCGGAATGGGTGCACTCAACCACAAAATCAAAAAGGAAAACAAAACAAAAAGCCGAAGCGTGGGACTACCAGCGCACACACACTCTCATTGCTCCCGTAAAGCAAAACAAACACACAGGGGAGAGAGAGAGAGGTCGCCCACTCAATGCAATGAAAACAAAACAGAAACAGTTACGGTGCTCCGTCCATGCAGCCAGGCAGGACGGCAGCGGTGCGTGTCGTGCAAAAGAGAGCACCAACGGGCCTGCATGGGTGTGCATGCATATATACAATGGGCACATTATTGTGTGTGTCTCGTGGGGTGAGGTGAGGGCGAGAGTCCATGCAAAGGGACACACACACACAGAGAGAGAAGGAAGAGTG
>NW_898032.1:0-870 GCF_000209065.1 Trypanosoma cruzi | reverse complement strand
GGGGACAACGCAAATGTGCTCGATTGTTCGAAGATCGAACTTAACACCTTACGTGAAAATGGGTCGCGCGACCACATTTTTTTTAGCTCAGTGGCAAAACAAGCTCACAATTTCATCCGGGGTGCGGGTTCGAGCCCCGAAGAAGCCTAAGTTTTTTTCCTTTTTTTTTTGGAATTCTTGTTTCTTATTGCTTTTTAAACTTCTGGTTTGCAGGACGGTGTGCGAGTTCTGCAATCGCACTGATTCCATCAGTTTCGTGGTGTGTGCGGCTGCGGCTGCGGTGGTGGCCGCGTGAGAGTGAGTGAGAGAGCGCCATGCACCGCCCGCACACACACTCGTCTTTCACCCACTCTCTGTGTGTGTCCCCTTGCATGGACTCTCGCCCTCACCTCATCCCACGAAGCACACACATAATGTGCCCATTGTATATATTGCATGCACACCCATGCAGGCCCGTTGGTGCTCTCTTTTGCACGACACGCACCGCTGCCGTCCTGCCTGACTGCATGGGCGGAGCACCGTAACTATTTCTGTTTTGTTTTTATTGCATTGAGTGGGCAACCTCTCTCTCTCTCCCTGTGTGTGTGTTTTGCTTTACGGGAGCAATGAGAGTGTGTGCGCTGGTCGTCCCACGCTTCGGCTTTTTGTTTTGTTTTTCATTGTTTTGTGGTTGAGAGCACCCATTCCGCGGGCTGCGTGTGTGTGTTTGTGTGTGATGATATGAGTAATTTGTGCGTGTGTTCTATCTGCCTCTCTCTGCCGTTGCTTTCTTCTGACTCTCTTGTGGCGCACAGCTGCTCTGCAATTATAGGCGCTGCCAAACACACAAGCACATGCACACACATGCCGTGTTTAAAACGCTGAGAATGC
>NW_898031.1:0-870 GCF_000209065.1 Trypanosoma cruzi | reverse complement strand
CCATTTTTTTTTTTTTTTTTTGCATTCCACATTGTCAAAATGCAGCTCTTGGAAATTCAAATTTTGAATGCTAAGGCGGGGTAGACGTGCGGCGTGTTATGCCAATTGGGTTCTCTCTGTGTGTGTGTGTGTGTGGGTGGGTGGGTGTGTTGGCCTTTTTTCTGTTATTAGGTCTTGGGGTGTTGTTATTTTATCTGCTTTTCTTCTTGCATCTGTGTGGATTCCCTGGCAACTACGCGCAGCTGTTAAAGCGGAAGGGAATGACAGCGGGATTTGGCCTGGGGAGGATCTTGGTTCGTCTTGTTTCTGGCAAACAGGACGGTGGTGAGCTTCATGATGTGGAGGTGTTTGACGCCACCATGAAGCACATGACAGGTTGGTACGCCGTCGTCGGCTTCGCAGCTGTTGCCGTCGTGCCGCTGTTGTACACATCTTTGCGAGCGTTAGCATGGAGGCGGAGGGCATTGATTGTGCGGACGGCCCAGTCTTTCTCGCATATTTCCGCGGACGCCAAGGCCGTTGGTCAGAAGTCGACCTGTTCACCGTTTCTCTCGACTTCACGGACAGTTTTGGCCGCACGGCGTATTATCGACGCGGAGCGAGCCACAGATGTGGAATTCGCCAAAGTATTTTCCACGGAAGTGGTGTGTGCGTACGTGGATGTTGTTTTCCGGGGTCTTATGCGATCATACTGTCGGCACTGCATGTTTCACGTGTGTGTTTTTCTGGTGTGCACTGCAGTTGAGGCGCATGCTGGTGGTCGTCTGGCGAGCAGTGAGATTGCTGGTTGCTGTAGTGGTTCTACTGTTACTGGCGAAACGGCGGTTAGTCTGTCAGTTCCCAGCCTGTTTCGGCGGGTGTGGTTTCACC
>NW_898030.1:0-870 GCF_000209065.1 Trypanosoma cruzi | reverse complement strand
ATTGTGGCTGCCGAGGCCCTCGCGAGGGGGAAAAAACCTGCATTTTTTTTTTTTGACATGTTGCTCGGTGTGTGCTGACGCGTGACGAATAACAACACGCCCCAATAAGCAGAAAAGAAGTAAAACAAAATGGCGCTGAGCGGCACACCGGTAAGCCAAAAATACGCAATCACCAATAAAAAAGCCGGCGATCACCCAGCAGGCACATCAAGCGTCCTCAAAACCAACCTGGAACAGACAAAAAAAAAGAGACAATCATAGAAAACAAAGATCCCCGCCCCCAAACAGGAAAAACATTAAAGAAAACGCGATTCTTTTTTTTGTCCTTACTGCCGGGGTTGGCCGCCGCAAGAAATAAAAAATGGTAGGGCGGTGGCCCCGGACGCTAGATACAGGACGACGTGTCGAATTATCCAAGTTGCAGCGGCTGCCCCGGACGTTAGATACAGCACGACGTGTCGAATTATCCAAGTTGCAGCGGCTGCCCCGGACGTTAGATACAGCACGACGTGTCGAATTATCCAAGTTGCAGCGGTGGCCTCGGGCGTTAGATATATGACGACTTACAGTAGTAACCACGCTGCGGCTGCGCATCCTAAACATGTCTTTTTCGTTTTCCAGGGGACAACGCAAATGTGCTCGATTGTTCGAAGATCGACATTAATACTTTACGTGAAAAGGAGTCGCGCGACCGCATTTTTTTAGCTCAGTGGCAAACACGCTCACAATGTCATCCGGGGACGCGGGTTCGATTCCCGCAGAAGCCTAAGTTTTTTCCATTTTTTTTTTTTTTTGAATTCTTGTTTCATATTGCTTTTTAAACTTCTGGTTTGCAGGACGGGTGTGCGAGTTCTGCAATCGCACTGATCC
>NW_898029.1:0-870 GCF_000209065.1 Trypanosoma cruzi | reverse complement strand
ACAAAAATTTGGACCACAACGTGTGATGCAGCAGCCGCTCGAAAACGATCAGCCGAGTGCAGCACCCGTGTGGGCAAGAGCTCGCGAAATTCCTCCAAGCAGCGGATAGTTCAGGGTTGTTTGGTGTCCAGTGTGTGAACACGCAAACAGATATTGACAGAGAGTGTCTCTGACTCCCACCATTCACAATCGGAAACAAAAATTTGGACCACAACGTGTGATGCAGCAGCCGCTCGAAAACGATCAGCCGAGTGCAGCACCCGTGTTGGCAAGAGCTCGCGAAATTCCTCCAAGCAGCGGATAGTTCACGGTTGTTTGGTGTCCAGTGTGTGAACACGCAAACAGATATTGACAGAGAGTGTCTCTGACTCCCACCATTCACAATCGGAAACAAAAATTTGGACCACAACGTGTGATGCAGCAGCCGCTCGAAAACGATCAGCCGAGTGCAGCACCCGTGTGGGCAAGAGCTCGCGAAATTCCTCCAAGCAGCGGATAGTTCAGGGTTGTTTGGTGTCCAGTGTGTGAACACGCAAACAGATATTGACAGAGTGTGTCTCTGACTCCCATCATTCATAATTGGAAACAAAAATTTGGACCACAACGTGTGATGCAGCAGCCGCTCGAAAACGATCAGCCGAGTGCAGCACCCTTGTGGGCAAGAGCTCGCGAAATTAATCCAAGCAGCGGATAGTTCAGGGTTGTTTGGTGTCCAGTGTGTGAACACGCAAACAGATATTGACAGAGAGTGTCTCTGACTCCCACCATTCACAATCGGAAACAAAAATTTGGACCACAACGTGTGATGCAGCAGCCGCTCGAAAACGATCAGCCGAGTGCAGCACCCGTGTGGGCAAGAGCTCGCGAAAA
>NW_898028.1:0-870 GCF_000209065.1 Trypanosoma cruzi | reverse complement strand
CTGAGACACTCTCTTTCAATGTCTGTTTGCGTGTTCACACTCCGGACACCAAACAACCCTGAACTATCCGCTGCTTGGAGGAACTTCGCGAGATCTTGCCCACAGTGGTGCTGCAGTCGGCGGATCGTTTTCGAGCGGCTGCTGCACCACACGTTGTGGTCTAAATTTTTGTTGCGAATTATGAATGGTGGTGGTCAGAGACACTCTCTTTCAATGTCTGTTTGCGTGTTCACACACTGGACACCAAACAACCCTGAACTATCCGCTGCTTGGAGGAACTTCGCGAGATCTTGCCCACAGTGGTGCTGCAGTCGGCGGATCGTTTTCGAGCGGCTGCTGCACCACATGCTGTGGTCTAAATTTTTGTTTCGAATTATGGATGGTGGGAGTCTGAGACACTCTCTTTCAATGTCTGTTTGCGTGTTCACACACTGGACACCAAACAACCCTGAACTATCCGCTGCTTGGAGGAATTTCGCGAGATCTTGCCCACAGTGGTGCTGCAGTCGGCGGATCGTTTTCGAGCGGCTGCTGCGCCACATGCTGTGGTCTAAATTTTTGTTGCGAATTATGAATGGTGGTGGTCAGAGACACTCTCTTTCAATGTCTGTTTGCGTGTTCACACTCCGGACACCAAACAACCCTGAACTATCCGCTGCTTGGAGGAATTTCGCGAGATCTTGCCCACAGTGGTGCTGCAGTCGGCGGATCGTTTTCGAGCGGCTGCTGCACCACATGCTGTGGTCTAAATTTTTGTTGCGAATTATGAATGGTGGTGGTCAGAGACACTCTCTTTCAATGTCTGTTTGCGTGTTCACACTCCGGACACCAAACAACCCTGAACTATCCGCTGCTGGAGGAATTCGCGAG
>NW_898027.1:0-870 GCF_000209065.1 Trypanosoma cruzi | reverse complement strand
TTTTGTCCGAGGACTGTGCCGCGGGATCCAGCAGCGCGATGTTTGGCCGCAGGAACATGGCCCGAACAACTGATGTGTGTGTGTGTGTGGGGGATGTGCACTGCGAAGAAAATGAAAAAAATGTTGCGAGACGAACACCACCACCAGACCGGAGTGAAGTTGTGTTTTGTCCACTTGCGCGAGGGCGGCCTGCCACCTGGTCGGTTAGGAGGATTATTTTTTTGCGTTGTTGCGCTCTCTTTATATTCCGCTGCGTTTTTCTTGCGGACCTGCGAAGGGAGATTTGCAAGAAATTCCTGCGAGGCGTCCGTGCCGCCATCGGAAAAGCGGATCCCCCTTGAAAAACGCTGCTTTTTAAGTTTGTTTTGGGCGGGGTGTTCCTGTCGATTCACTGCGACTTTGTTTTGCGGATTTGATGCGTGTGTTTCCGAGCGGTTCGATCAGTGCTCCCAGCCCACTCGGATGTGGTGTGCGCGTCGACGTGAAGGTGCCTGCCAGCCGTTTTATTGCCTTCCCCGCTGTGGCTGCCGCCGCTGCCTTCTTCTCTTCCTGAGATCCTGCGGCTTCTTGACAAGATGTTTTGGAGAAGGCGTTGCCGCTCTTATCGTCCATGGTATTTTGATTCTGGTGCCGCGGTCAGGAGACATTGAACGAGAGGGTTTGCTGCCCTTTTGTTTTATTTATCCTCTCTGCCTGATGGCCAGTTCTACACAAACGTGCTCCTCGGCATCTCAGTTGGTGCTGGCGGGATTGCTTACGGTTGTCACTGACAATCGCATGCGCCACCTCTTCTCTGCTCCCTTTCAGTGTCGCATTTTTTATTGATTGACGGACGCCATTCTGTCCGGCGTGCCACTTGATTGGATTTGT
>NW_898026.1:0-870 GCF_000209065.1 Trypanosoma cruzi | reverse complement strand
CCGGGTGCTGCAGAGCAGCGGCGACTACCGCATGGCCGGCCTGCCCTCCGTGAGCGTGGTGCCGTGCGACGGCTGTGCGGCCGCGCTGGCGTGCTTTGATGCGCTGACGGCGTCGTTCTACGACTGCGTGTGCAGCTGCCGTGCCGGCGGCGTGGGCGACGCGTGCGTGCCGTTTGACGTGCCGCCTGCGAGGTCCGGTGGCGGTGGTGGCGGTGCGCAGGGCTGCGTGAGTGGCGTGACGCTGACGGAGTCGGTGACGGTTGGCGGTGGGCAGGCGACGGCGTGCTTCGACTCGGTGGTTTTCAGCGGGTCGATCACTGTGACGGTGGACCTGCGCTTGTTGGACGTGTTCGCTGACGCGCTGAACGTGACGCTGCGCCACTGCGTGCTTGCGGGCGGCGCGCAGCTGCGGATTGGTGGCCTCAGCGAGAGCACGGCGCGCCTGGTGCCGCACGTCCTCGTCAACATGACGAATTTGACGTCGCTGGAGGGCACGATCGTGCTGCATGGCGCGATGCCGCTGCACTCGAGTGTGCTGCTGGCGAACTCAACGCTGCGCGCGACGGTTGGCGGGTCGCAGTACGTGCCGACGACCCGTGGCCATGCGGGATTTCGGTACGGCCCCGCGCTTGTCCTGGACGGCGTCCGGCTTCTGTCGACGCGGTTTGTCATGACGCGGTCGATGCTGGCGTGTGGTGGGGGCTCGTGCGCTGCGATCCTCGTGGAGCGCGGCCTCGGCGCAAACCTGTCTAGCGTCTTCTACATGGACAACTGCGTCGTTATGTCGCGGATGCAAGTAATGTACGCTCTTGCGTCGGATTTGCGTGTGAGCGGCGGCTCCGTGTTCTCCATACAGAACAGCTCGTGGAG
>NW_898025.1:0-870 GCF_000209065.1 Trypanosoma cruzi | reverse complement strand
AAAGAACGCTCATGCCAACATACGGGTGGAGAATGGTAGCGATGTCATCTTTGTTGATTCTTCCATTAACATTCCGCCAAAGGGTACCGTGGATGTTCCCATTCGCTTCTTCCCTTTGGTGCATAAGGAGTATCCAGTGGCGACCGTTACTGCAACGAGCGTGGAGATTGGCACCGTGTCCTGTCAACTCCTTCTTCGTTCGAAGCCGCCGGAGCCAGAGAAGGTGACGCGGGTTTCATGCCCTCTTGGACAAACGACTGTTTTTCCACTTCGATTTACCCACTACTGCAAGTCAAACTGCGAGTTCACCGTCCGCTTCGGCTCCAAGGTGACACCATTCTCAAAGGTTGGGAGCTCCAGCAACGTGAAAATGCCTGGAACGACGCGGCCGGAGGGACAAGAGGTGTCAATGGAAATTCAGTATGAGCCCACAGTTGTTGGTGAAATAAAGGAATCCATTGAGGTTTTCTCACCTCAAGCAGGTCTTTACATATTCCCTGTTTTGGCATCGTGCCTACCGCCGCAGCGCCAGGGGCCATTCCTGCTTCGTCTGGGGCAGGTGACCTCCATTCCTTTTCGAAACGTTTTTCTGGAACCCCTCACACTCACGTTGTCGACGGATTCGCCCAGTTTTTTGGTGCTCAAAACGACAGAGACCGTGGCAGCAAAGAAAACAATTAACATTCAGGTGACGTACAAGCCGGAAGAGGGCGGTAGTGTCTCGCAGACGGGTAAACTCACCGTCTCTGGTGTGAACAATGGAGAGACGCTGCAGTGGGTGTACTACTTGAAGTGTGGCGTCGTGGATGCGGGGCCCTCCGTGGCCAAAGCCTCATTTAGAGGGAGGGAGTAGCGCCTTTATTTCGCTCT
>NW_898024.1:0-870 GCF_000209065.1 Trypanosoma cruzi | reverse complement strand
GCGGCCCCATAAGAGTGGAGGAAACGCGACAACCGCATTGGACTCTTGAAAGTCGGCTGGATGAAGTGCTGCTGGAGGGAAAGGAACGCATCACCAACATGAGGCTGAATGACTTCCTTCGGAATTATTTTGACGGCAGGGGCGTTGAGGAATTCAATGAGAACGTCTACATGAAGGACTTTTGGAGTAGCCCCAATGAGTTCATCCAAGACGAAGTGTTATTGAGCACAATAGAGGCATCGCCGCCATATCAAGAGCTGGAAAAAGAGCGTGAGGAGTTTTACATGCTATTGGAGGCCTCAAATAAGCTTAAAAAGGAATATATTGTCACTCTCGAGCAATGGAGGGACTTTGAAGAAAAGGATACGGTCACTCCTCTTGCAAGGGCACGAATAAACACAGCCTACTCTTATGTACTGAGAGAAGAGAGGCGGAAAGCGGAAGAAAGGGAAAGGCGAGAACGACAAGAACTGGGGATTGACGTTTCCACTATGATTAAAGATGCGGTGTTTAAAGGAAGGGTTCGCGTCAATGAAATGAAGCTGAATGATTTTCTTGCGATGGAATTGGACGGCAGGGGCGCTGTGGACGCCAATCGGGATGTCTTGCTGGAGGAGTTTTTTAAGAACCCCAAGAAGTATATTTGCGATGCGGGAGTATTGAACGAAATGCAGGCATCCGATCGTTACAAGAGGATGGAGGGGGCTGTACGGGATGAAATGGATATGGAAGGGGATGTACACAAGCTTTACAAAAATGGTGTGGACAATCTACTGAATTGGTTGGTGGCTACTGCGGAGGTAAAGGCAAATGTTCAAGAAATCACTAAAAGGTTCTTGGATGCGGCCGCCGAGGAAGCGAGGAACCCAA
>NW_898023.1:0-870 GCF_000209065.1 Trypanosoma cruzi | reverse complement strand
TTTTCGTTTTGTTTTCTCCGCTTATGTCATACGGTGTGGTGCGCTAACGCTAATTCTCCCACTCCTACGCGCCGTTTCTCTCCGCTACTCGAGCTCCTCCATGGCAGTGCCGTCGTCTTGTCCCTCCGGGTGAGCATCCTCCGTCCACAGCGCAAGGTTGTCGCGCAGCAGCTGCATGATGAGAGCGGCCTCCTTGTGCTGCTCCTCATCGAGCACGCTGGGGTCACTGAGAGCCTCCTCAAAGGCCTGCCGGGCCAACTGGCAGCCGCGGTCAGGACTCTTGAGGATCTCATAGTAGAAGACGGAGAAGTTGAGTGCGAGGCCAAGCCGAATTGGGCTCGTAGGCTTCAACGAGGAGTTGTACTGCATTGCCTGCGTGTACGCCTCAAGTGCCTTGTTCTTCTGCTCCTCCGTGTTTGTCTCAATCTCGGCGTAGTAGCGGTGGTAATCACCCTTCATCTTGAGGTAGTAAACCTTTGTCTCCTCTGTGCTTGCATTGGGTAAGAGGTGCTCTTCGATAAGTTCCAGTATGTCGGAGCAGACATCACTCAACTCCTTCTCAATCTGCCTCTTGAAGCCCTTGATGAGAGTGATATTCTTCTCCTTCTTTATGTCCTCCTTCTGCTCGAGTGCAGTAATGCTGCGCCAACAAGCACGGCGGGCCCCAATAACATTCTTGTACGCCACAGAGAGGAGGTTGCGCTCCTCCGAAGAGAGCACGGGGTTAAGTTTTACCACTCGTTTCATGCACACGAGAATCTCATCATAGCGCTCGCACTGCTCCGCGAGTTTCGCCATAATGATGAGCTGCTCGCGTTTCTCAGGAACGGTAAATGAAGACATTTGCCCTCTTTTTCCCTTTTGCTGCAC
>NW_898022.1:0-870 GCF_000209065.1 Trypanosoma cruzi | reverse complement strand
TAAGTTTTTTTCCTTTCTTTTTTTTTTTGGAATTCTTGTTTCTTATTGCTTTTTAAACTTCTGGTTTGCAGGACGGTGTGCGAGTTCTGCAATCGCACTGATTCCATCAGTTTCGTGGTGTGTGCGGCTGCGGCTGCGGTGGTGGCCGCGTGAGAGTGAGTGAGAGAGCGCCATGCACCGCCCGCACACACACTCGTCTTTCACCCACTCTCTGTGTGTGTCCCCTTGCATGGACTCTCGCCCTCACCTCATCCCACGAAGCACACACATAATGTGCCCATTGTATATATTGCATGCACACCCATGCAGGCCCGTTGGTGCTCTCTTTTGCACGACACGCACCGCTGCCGTCCTGCCTGGCTGCATGGGCGGAGCACCGTAACTGTTTCTGTTTTGTTTTTATTGCATTGAGTGGGCGACCTCTCTCTCTCTCTCTCCCTGTGTGTGTGTTTTGCTTTACGGGAGCAATGAGAGTGTGTGCGCTGGTCGTCCCACGCTTCGGCTTTTTGTTTTGTTTTTCATTCTTTTGTGGTTGAGAGCACCCATTCCGCGGGCTGCGTGTGTGTGTTTGTGTGTGATGATATGAGTAATTTGTGCGTGTGTGCTATCTGCCTCTCTCTGCCGTTGCTTTCTTCTGACTCTCTTGTGGCGCACAGCTGCTCTGCAATTATAGGCGCTGCCAAACACACAAGCACATGCACACACATGCCGTGTTTAAAACGCTGAGAATGCACGCACGCACAGGATTGTGGCTGCGGAGGCCCTCGCGAGGGGCGAAGAAGCCTGCGTTTTGTCTTTTTTGACATGTTGCTTGGTGTGTGCTGACGCGTGACGAATAACAACACGCCCCAATAAGCAGAAAAGAAGTAA
>NW_898021.1:0-870 GCF_000209065.1 Trypanosoma cruzi | reverse complement strand
GTGCCAGAGAACACACTGGATGCTTTTAAGTACGCCCTTTCGCGCGGTGCGGCCGGCATAGAGGTCGACGTGCGGCTGACGAAAGACAACGAGCTCGCCATATTTCATGACTTCTCTTGCAATGGTCACCTGAAAGGGGTGGAGACAACAAAGCGCATAGATGAGCTCACACTTCTCGAGCTGAAGAGTCTTCCGTTTCAAGCCGATCCAACAGGACAAATACGCCTGCCAACATTAGAGGAATCGCTCCTGTTTTGTCGGGAAAACAAACTCAAGATGCTCATTGAAATCAAGGAAATGCGGAGGGCGCGGCTTTGCGCAGACAAAGTTTTGGATTTGTACCGCCGCTATCCAGATTATATGTATGAGCATACAGTCATTCTTGCGTTCAACCCGGCGGTACTTTATTATGTGCGAGAACGGGACCGTAACGTGGCGGTGGGACAACTCCACTCTGGACGAGTTTTGCGCTCATGGATGAGCTCGGGAAGCGTAGAGGTGCCGTGGTACGCACGTCTCTGCCCAACTGTTCTGGACTGGTTGCTGAATTATGTACAGGAAAGTATTAACCCGTGGCTGTCGGGCGTTTCATTAATGTGCCCACGCTATGACCTCTTTTCCGAGACCTACAAGCGCCGTTGGCACACGCGCAAGATTGGTGTCCTTTTGTGGGGTTTCTCTTCCCCAGCGCAGTGCACCCGCGAGATGCGGACGCCGGGCGTGATTGTTGAAAGCGACGATCAGCACGAAGAATTTGCCTCGCCAAAGCCACCGGCGAACTTTGATATATTTGGCGACCAGGCCCGTGAACGGGAGCGGGAGGAAGAAGAGCAGCGGCGTCGTTTGAAGTTGGGAGCGGAGTAATGAAAG
>NW_898020.1:0-870 GCF_000209065.1 Trypanosoma cruzi | reverse complement strand
TTCGCGAGCTCTTGCCCACACGGGTGCTGCACTCGGCTGATCGTTTTCGAGCGGCTGCTGCATCACACGTTGTGGTCCAAGTTTTTGTTTCCAATTGTGAATGGTGGGAGTCAGAGGCACTCTCTGTCAATATCTGTTTGCGTGTTCACACACTGGACACCAAACAACCCTGAACTATCCGCTGCTTGGAGGAATTTCGCGAGCTCTTGCCCACAAGGGTGCTGCAGTCGGCTGATCTTTTTCGAGCGGCTGCTGCATCACACGTTGTGGTCCAAGTTTTTGTTTCCGATTGTGAATGGTGGGAGTCAGAGGCACTCTCTGTCAATATCTGTTTGCGTGTTCACACACTGGACACCAAACAACCCTGAACTATCCGCTGCTTGGAGGAATTTCGCGAGCTCTTGCCCACACGGGTGCTGCACTCGGCTGATCGTTTTCGAGCGGCTGCTGCATCACACGTTGTGGTTTAAATTTTTGTTTCCAATTATGAATGGTGGGAGTCAGAGGCAGTCTCTGTCAATATCTGTTTGCGTGTTCACACACTGGACACCAAACAACCCTGAATTATCCGCTGCTTGGAGGAATTTCGCGAGCTCTTGCCCACACGGGTGCTGCACTCGGCTGATCGTTTTCGAGCGGCTGCTGCATCACACGTTGTGGTCCAAATTTTTGTTTCCGATTGTGAATGGTGGGAGTCAGAGGCACTCTCTGTCAATATCTGTTTGCGTGTTCACACACTGGACACCAAACAACCCTGAATTATCCGCTGCTTGGAGGAATTTCGCGAGCTCTTGCCCACACGGGTGCTGCACTCGGCGGATCGTTTTCGAGCGGCCGCTGCATCACACGTTGTGGTCCAAATTTTTGTTT
>NW_898019.1:0-870 GCF_000209065.1 Trypanosoma cruzi | reverse complement strand
ACTCGGTGATGCGGGGGCCAGTGCAGTTCGCAGGTGAAATGTCCTCAGAAAGCGACCAGGTACTGCCGTTGTCCGAGTAAATAATCATGGAGTAAACGCCATCATTTTTTTCATTCATCGCCATCAGAGAAAACACAATGGTGCCATCCTCCATCAGAACACCTGAGCCACCAGAAGCAATAAACTCCGTCAAGTTACCTTTGTGAGCAGCTAAAGTAGTCTGCTGCACCGGCGATTGAACTTCGTCCCATTTGATCCACTCACTCGGCTCGCCGCCCGCAGAAGGCTTCGTGACCTCACCAGCAACCAGTTTTAGTTCCAGGCTGCCCTCTTTCCAACTCCCATTTACAGGGGACAAGGCAGTGCTTCCCACAAGAAGAAACACCTTATTGCCCTTCATCGTTGTTGTGGGGTGGCGCACAACATCCAAAATCCCCTTTCCCTCCGCTTTGCCAAGCACGGTGTGTGCACTCCGTGTTCCTTTACCGACCTTTTCAACAAGAGTGGGCCACTCCCACGCAGAGTCGATGTACTCCGCAACAACATCAGAAGACGGCTTAGTTGATTCGTTATGGGGGGGTTTGGCATTTATGTGACCTTCGGCAAAAGCAGCAATTACTCCACCAGCACTGACAAGAGAGGGTGAAACAAATGAATCCCTCCCACTTGAGTCAGTAGTCCCCTTCTTCGGCAGCACCTGCGTCGTCTGCGGCACAAATAGATCGACCCGTTGCAGCCCCTCAACACCCCCTGAAGTGCTCCCCTCTCCAGCAATGACACCCGTCAATGTCGACCCAGAAGGAGTTGAAGCATCACCATTACTTCCCACCTCAGCGGTCGCAGCTCCACCGCAGCACATCAACACGACAA
>NW_898018.1:0-870 GCF_000209065.1 Trypanosoma cruzi | reverse complement strand
ACTATCCGCTGCTTGGAGGATTTTCGCGAGCTCTTGCCCACACGGGTGCTGCACTCGGCTGATCGTTTTCGAGCGGCTGCTGCATCACACGTTGTGGTCCAAATTTTTGTTTCCGATTGTGAATGGTGGGAGTCAGAGGCACTCTCTGTCAATATCTGTTTGCGTGTTCACACACTGGACACCAAACAACCCTGAACTATCCGCTGCTTGGAGGAATTTCGCGAGCTCTTGCCCACAAGGGTGCTGCACTCGGCTGATCGATTTCGAGCGGCTGCTGCATCACACGTTGTGGTCCAAATTTTTGTTTCCGATTGTGAATGGTGGGAGTCAGAGGCACTCTCTGTCAATATCTGTTTGCGTGTTCACACACTGGACACCAAACAACCCTGAACTATCCGCTGCTTGGAGGAATTTCGCGAGCTCTTGCCCACAAGGGTGCTGCACTCGGCTGATCGATTTCGAGCGGCTGCTGCAGCACACGTTGTGGTCCAAATTTTTGTTTCCGATTGTGAATGGTGGGAGTCAGAGGCACTCTCTGTCAATATCTGTTTGCGTGTTCACACACTGGACACCAAACAACCCTGAACTATCCGCTGCTTGGAGGAATTTCGCGAGCTCTTGCCCACACGGGTGCTGCACTCGGCTGATCGATTTCGAGCGGCTGCTGCATCACACGTTGTGGTCCAAATTTTTGTTTCCGATTGTGAATGGTGGGAGTCAGAGGCACTCTCTGTCAATATCTGTTTGCGTGTTCACACACTGGACACCAAACAACCCTGAACTATCCGCTGCTTGGAAGATTTCGCGAGCTCTTGCCCAACAAGGTGCTGCACTCGGCTGATCGATTTCGAGCGGCTGCAGCAGCACACG
>NW_898017.1:0-870 GCF_000209065.1 Trypanosoma cruzi | reverse complement strand
ACACGGGTGCTGCCTCGGCTGATCGTTTTCGAGCGGCTGCTGCATCACACGTTGTGGTCCAAATTTTTGTTTCCGATTGTGAATGGTGGGAGTCAGAGGCACTCTCTGTCAATATCTGTTTGCGTGTAATACACTGGACACCAAACAACCCTGAACTATCCGCTGCTTGGAGGAATTTCGCGAGCTCTTGCCCACACGGGTGCTGCACTCGGCTGATCGTTTTCGAGCGGCCGCTGCATCACACGTTGTGGTCCAAATTTTTGTTTCCGATTGTGAATGGTGGGAGTCAGAGGCACTCTCTGTCAATATCTGTTTGCGTGTTCACACGCTGGACACCAAACAACCCTGAACTATCCGCTGCTTGGAGGAATTTCGCGAGCTCTTGCCCACACGGGTGCTGCACTCGGCTGATCGTTTTCGAGCGGCCGCTGCATCACACGTTGTGGTCCAAATTTTTGTTTCCGATTGTGAATGGTGGGAGTCAGAGACACTCTCTGTCAATATCTGTTTGCGTGTTCACACGCTGGACACCAAACAACCCTGAACTATCCGCTGCTTGGAGGAATTTCGCGAGCTCTTGCCCACACGGGTGCTGCACTCGGCTGATCGTTTTCGAGCGGCCGCTGCATCACACGTTGTGGTCCAAATTTTTGTTTCCAATTGTGAATGGTGGGAGTCAGAGACACTCTCTGTCAATATCTGTTTGCGTGTTAATACACTGGACACCAAACAACCCTGAACTATCCGCTGCTTGGAGGAATTTCGCGAGCTCTTGCCCACACGGGTGCTGCACTCGGCTGATCGTTTTCGAGCGGCCGCTGCATCACACGTTGTGGTCCAAATTTTTGTTTCCGATTGTGAATGGTGGGA
>NW_898016.1:0-870 GCF_000209065.1 Trypanosoma cruzi | reverse complement strand
GCTCTGACACACCATTCATAATTCGAAACAAAAATTTAGACCACAACGTGTGGTGCAGCAGCCACTCGAAAACGATCCGCCGAGTGCAGCACCCTTGGTGGGCAAGATCTCGCGAAATTCCTCCAAGCAGCGGATAGTTCAGGGTTGTTTGGCGTCCAGTGTGTGAACACGCAAACAGACATTGAAAGAGAGTGCCTCTGACCACCACCATTCATAATTCGAAACAAAAATTTAGACCACAGCGTGTGGTGCAGCAGCCACTCGAAAACGATTATCCGACTGCAGCACCCTTGTGGGCAAGATCTCGCGACATTCCTCCAAGCAGCGGATAGTTCAGGGTTGTTTGGCGTCCAGTGTGTGAACACGCAAACAGACATTGAAAGAGAGTGCCTCTGACCACCACCATTCATAATTCGAAACAAAAATTTAGACCACAGCGTGTGGTGCAGCAGCCGCTCGAAAACGATCCGCCGAGTGCAGCACCCTTGTGGGCAAGATCTCGCGACATTCCTCCAAGCAGCGGATAGTTCAGGGTTGTTTGGCGTCCAGTGTGTGAACACGCAAACAGACATTGAAAGAGAGTGCCTCTGACCACCACCATTCATAATTCGAAACAAAAACATAGACCACAGCGTGTGGTGCAGCAGCCACTCGAAAACGATTATCCGACTGCAGCACCCTTGTGGGCAAGATCTCGCGACATTCCTCCAAGCAGCGGATAGTTCAGGGTTGTTTGGCGTCCAGTGTGTGAACACGCAAACAGACATTGAAAGAGAGTGCCTCTGACCACACCATTCATAATTCGAAACAAAAATTTAGACCACAGCGTGTGGTGCAGCAGCCGCTCGAAAACGATCCGCCGAGTGCAGC
>NW_898015.1:0-870 GCF_000209065.1 Trypanosoma cruzi | reverse complement strand
CACGCAAACAGATATTGACAGAGAGTGCCTCTGACTCCCACCATTCACAATCGGAAACAAAAATTTGGACCACAACGTGTGATGCAGCGGCCGCTCGAAAACGATCAGCCGAGTGCAGCACCCGTGTGGGCAAGAGCTCGCGAAATTCCTCCAAGCAGCGGATAATTCAGGGTTGTTTGGTGTCCAGTGTGTGAACACGCAAACAGATATTGACGGAGAGTGTCTCTGACTCCCACCATTCACAATCGGAAACAAAAATTTGGACCACAACGTGTGATGCAGCAGCCGCTCGAAAACGATCAGCCGAGTGCAGCACCCGTGTGGGCAAGAGCTCGCGAAATTCCTCCAAGCAGCGGATAGTTCAGGGTTGTTTGGTGTCCAGTGTGTGAACACGCAAACAGATATTGACAGAGAGTGCCTCTGACTCCCACCATTCGCAGTCGGAAACAAAAATTTGGACCACAACGTGTGATGCAGCGACCGCTCGAAAACGATCAGCCGAGTGCAGCACCCGTGTGGGCAAGAGCTCGCGAAATTCCTCCAAGCAGCGGATAGTTCAGGGTTGTTTGGTGTCCAGTGTGTGAACACGCAAACAGATATTGACAGAGAGTGTCTCTGACTCCCACCATTCACAATCGGAAACAAAAATTTGGACCACAACGTGTGATGCAGCAGCCGCTCGAAAACGATCAGCCGAGTGCAGCACCCGTGTGGGCAAGAGCTCGCGAAATTCCTCCAAGCAGCGGATAGTTCAGGGTTGTTTGGTGTCCACGTGCATGAACACGCAAACAGATATTGACAGAGAGTGTCTCTGACTCCCACCATTCACAATTGGAAACAAAAATTTGGACCACAACGTGTGATGCAGCG
>NW_898014.1:0-870 GCF_000209065.1 Trypanosoma cruzi | reverse complement strand
TATCCGCTGCTTGGAGGAATTTCGCGAGCTCTTGCCCACACGGGTGCTGCACTCGGCTGATCGTTTTCGAGCGGCTGCTGCATCACACGTTGTGGTCCAAATTTTTGTTTCCAATTATGGATGGTGGGAGTCAGAGGCACTCTCTGTCAACATCTGTTTGCGTGTTCACACACTGGACACCAAACAACCCTGAATTATCCGCTGCTTGGAGGAATTTCGCGAGCTCTTGCCCACACGGGTGCTGCACTCGGCTGATCGTTTTCGAGCGGCCGCTGCATCACATGTTGTGGTCCAAATTTTTGTTTCCGATTGTGAATGGTGGGAGTCAGAGGCACTCTCTGTCACTATCTGTTTGCGTGTTCACACACTGGACACCAAACAACCCTGAATTATCCGCTGCTTGGAGGAATTTCGCGAGCTCTTGCCCACACGGGTGCTGCACTCGGCTGATCGTTTTCGAGCGGCCGCTGCATCACATGTTGTGGTCCAAATTTTTGTTTCCGATTGTGAATGGTGGGAGTCAGAGGCACTCTCTGTCACTATCTGTTTGCGTGTTCACACACTGGACACCAAACAACCCTGAATTATCCGCTGCTTGGAGGAATTTCGCGAGCTCTTGCCCACACGGGTGCTGCACTCGGCTGATCGTTTTCGAGCGGCTGCTGCATCACACGTTGTGGTCCAAATTTTTGTTTCCAATTATGAATGGTGGGAGTCAGAGGCACTCTCTGTCAACATCTGTTTGCGTGTTCACACACTGGACACCAAACAACCCTGAATTATCCGCTGCTTGGAGGAATTTCGCGAGCTCTTGCCCACAAGGGTGCTGCACTCGGCTGATCGTTTTCGAGCGGCCGCTGCATCACATGT
>NW_898013.1:0-870 GCF_000209065.1 Trypanosoma cruzi | reverse complement strand
ACCCAGGCGGTGCTCGCGCTGTCGTTCAACAATCGCATGCGGCGCCTCGTCCTCAAGCAGGGCGGCCTCCAACGGCTGCGCCTCGTCGTGATCCAGACCCAGGCGGTGCTCGCGCTGTCGTTCAACAATCGCATGCGGCGCCTCATCCTCAAGCAGGGCGGCCTCCAACGGCTCCGCCTCGTCGTGATCCAGACCCAGGCGGTGCTCGCGCTGTCGTTCAACAATCGCATGCGGCGCCTCGTCCTCAAGCAGGGCGGCCTCCAACGGCTGCGCCTCGTCGTGATCCAGACCCAGGCGGTGCTCGCGCTGTCGTTCAACAATCGCATGCGGCGCCTCGTCCTCAAGCAGGGCGGCCTCCAACGGCTGCGCCTCGTCGTGATCCAGACCCAGGCGGTGCTCGCGCTGTCGTTCAACAATCGCATGCGGCGCCTCATCCTCAAGCAGGGCGGCCTCCAACGGCTGCGCCTCGTCGTGATCCAGACCCAGGCGGTGCTCGCGCTGTCGTTCAACAATCGCATGCGGCGCCTCATCCTCAAGCAGGGCGGCCTCCAACGGCTGCGCCTCGTCGTGATCCAGACCCAGGCGGTGCTCGCGCTGTCGTTCAACAATCGCATGCGGCGCCTCATCCTCAAGCAGGGCGGCCTCCAACGGCTGCGCCTCGTCGTGATCCAGACCCAGGCGGTGCTCGCGCTGTCGTTCAACAATCGCATGCGGCGCCTCGTCCTCAAGCAGGGCGGCTTCACGTGCTGTGAAGCCCTGGCGGTCACGCGCAGCAAGGTCACGGTCACGCTTCTCAGCCATGAAAATAGGCTCGCCTTCCCTGTCACTGTAGAGGGCGGCCTCCAACGGCTCCGCCTCGTCGTGATCCAG
>NW_898012.1:0-870 GCF_000209065.1 Trypanosoma cruzi | reverse complement strand
CCGGTCCAAAATTATAATGCCCACCTCGTAGCAAAGTGCAGTTCACTACATTCCGCCTTTGAATGGAATTCATCATGTGCCGAAGTTCCATCCATAATCCCAACAATTCTTTCACGGCATCCGCTTCAGAAACCCCTTTGAGATGCACGTTCCAATTCTTCACCACTGCGTGAGTGTACTTCTCACAGGCCACAACTGATGTGTCGCTATCCATGTCGCAATCACTAAATACTCCACTTAATTCCTCGGGAAAGGGAGCAGATTGCTGGGCATATTTCACCCCTTCAACCTCCAGCCGGATCATATCGCCCACATTCAATTTAATCGAAGGAGCAGTGCATTCAGCGGGTGAGCGTTTTACCGCGTGTACGGCGTCATCCCAAAAGTCCTCTACAGCAATGGGTAGCGTGGCTGTGAAGGAAGAAACAGTTGCGCAGAGACCAATGGACATAAATCGGTGGTGAAACACTTCCACCTCAAGATGGGGCATACTTATATCCGCTAAAAGCTTTTCACAAACGTTGATCAACGTCAATGGTGATGCCTCCCGTAGCTCAGGAAGAAGTTCACCAAAATTCACAAGTGGCGCACCCGCACCACCATTTATTGAGGGCATATTCACTCGGCACATTAAAGCTTCATCTCCGCCAAACTTAACTGCACAAGAAGAAGCGTACATGACGAAGGCCAAATTGCTAAAACCACTAAAAAACAGTCGGTATGCTTCTGTAGGCACAAGGTTGTTCACAAAAAAGGTGGCGTAATCTTTTATCAAAGTTCCCAACAAATCTAATTCCAAAAAAATGAGTCGTTGCATACAGACCTCCGCAAGACACACTGAGACCTGCAAAGAGGACGCAAGATACGGTC
>NW_898011.1:0-869 GCF_000209065.1 Trypanosoma cruzi | reverse complement strand
GCTCGCGAAATTCCTCCAAGCAGCGGATAGTTCAGGGTTGTTTGGTGTCCAGTGTGTGAACACGCAAACATACATTGAAAGAGAGTGTCTCTGACTCCCGCCATTCATAATTCGAAACAAAAATTTAGACCACAACGTGTGGTGCAGCAGCCACTCGAAAACGATCCGCCGAGTGCAGCACCCTTGTGGGCAGGAGCTCGCGAAATTCCTCCAAGCAGCGGATAGTTCAGGGTTGTTTGGTGTCCAGTGTGTGCACACGCAAACATACATTGAAAGAGAGTGCCTCTGACTCCCGCCATTCATAATTCGAAACAAAAATTTAGACCACAACGTGTGGTGCAGCAGCCACTCGAAAACGATCCGCCGACTGCAGCACCATTGTGGGCAGGAGCTCGCGAAATTCCTCCAAGCAGCGGATAATTCAGGGTTGTTCGGTGTCCAGTGTGTGAACACGCAAACATACATTGAAAGAGAGTGCCTCTGACTCCCGCCATTCATAATTCGAAACAAAAACATAGACCACAACGTGTGGTGCAGCAGCCGCTCGAAAACGATCCGCCGACTGCAGCACCATTGTGGGCAAGAGCTCGCGAAATTCCTCCAAGCAGCGGATAGTTCCGGGTTGTTTGGTGTCCAGTGTGTGAACACGCAAACATACATTGAAAGAGAGTGCCTCTGACTCCCGCCATTCATAATTCGAAACAAAAATTTAGACCACAGCGTGTGGTGCAGCAGCCGCTCGAAAACGATCCGCCGACTGCAGCACCCTTGTGGGCAAGAGCTCGCGAAATTCCTCCAAGCAGCGGATAGTTCAGGGTTGTTTGGTGTCCAGTGTGTGCACACGCAAACATACATTGAAAAAGAGTTCT
>NW_898010.1:0-869 GCF_000209065.1 Trypanosoma cruzi | reverse complement strand
GAAGTGGCAGACTTTGGGGTCCTCCAACCAAATGGACACCGCCGCGAGGATAAGAATTGAAAAAAGGTGGGTCGGATGGTAAAACCAAAATAAATAATTTCGTCCCACCGTTGTTGGTTCCCCGGTTCCTTAAGTCGTACTCTTCGGAAAATTCATGAGAAAATAATCTTCTGGGCCACTGGCCCAATCCTCAAGTTATCTATAATAGAAAACAGACCAGATAGGAATAAGAAGGGATGAATGGAACAAGAGTGGATTCACCATATCCTCCAAGTGTAAAAGCTAGGAAGTGTATATTTATATATCATCCGTTAGCCACAGTCGCGGCCCGCTCACTCTATTCGGATGGGATGTATATATATATATATATGTATATATTTATTTATTTATTTATTTATTTATTTATTTTATTTATTTCTTACGAAGTGGCAGACTTTGGGGTTCTTCCAACCAAAGGGACGCCGCCGCATGGTGGGAATCAAAGGAGGGTGGGTGGGAAGGTAAAATAAAAATAAAAGTAATCCAGCCGCCATCGCTTCCCTGCTCCCCTAAAGTCGTGTTCTTCCAAAAAATTCATGCGGTAGAAAAGTGTCGTAAAGAAGTGCATTCCTTTTATCAGGACACATATACATTCATTAAGGCAGCCAGCCCTCCCACGATCATGCTCTTCACAAGCTCCTAAAAGATGAAAAAAAACGAGGATATAGGTAAGACAAATAAAACGGGCTTTTGCCCTCCGCTGATCACTGTTGTGCGGAGTCAGGTTGGGCCACAAACACAAAGGAGTTCCCGCCTTGAGAGAAGGTCATCGTAGCTTCTTCAAAAAGGACGTACATTCCAAATTCAATTCCCTCACCAAATGCTTCCTC
>NW_898009.1:0-869 GCF_000209065.1 Trypanosoma cruzi | reverse complement strand
CGGGGACGCGGGTTCGATTCCCGCAGAAGCCTAAGTTTTTTCCCATTTTTTTTTGAATTCTTGTTTCATATTGCTTTTTAAACTTCTGGTTTGCAGGACGGTGTGCGAGTTCTGCAATCGCACTGATTCCATCTGTTTCGTGGTTTGTGCGGCTGCGGCTGCGGTGGTGGCCGCGTGAGAGTGAGTGTGAGAGAGCCATGCACCGCCCGCACACACACTCTTCCTTCTCTCTGTGTGTGTGTGTGTCCCCTTGCATGGACTCTCGCCCTCACCTCACCCCACGAAGCACACACAATAATGTGCCCATTGTATATATGCATGCACACCCATGCAGGCCCGTTGGTGCTCTCTTTTGCACGACACGCACCGCTGCCGTCCTGCCTGGCTGCATGGACGGAGCACCGTAACTGTTTCTGTTTTGTTTTTATTGCATTGAGTGGGCGACCTCTCTCTCTCTCCCTCTGTGTGTGTGTTTTGCTTTACGGGAGTAATGAGAGTGTGTGCGCGCTGGTCGTCCCACGCTTCGGCTTTTTGTTTTGTTTTCCTTTTTGATTTTGTGGTTGAGTGCACCCATTCCGCGGCTGCGTGTGTGTGTGTGTGTGTGTGTGTGATGATATGAGTAATTTGCGTGTGTGCTATCTGCCTCTCTCTGCCGTTGCTTTCTTCAGACTCTCTTGTGGCGCACAGCTGCTCCGCAAGTATAGGCGCTGCCAAACACACAAGCACATGCACACACACATGCCGTGTTTAAAACGCTGAGAATGCACGCACGCACAGGATTGTGGCTGCGGAGGCCCTCGCGAGGGGGGAAAAGCCTGCATTTTGTTTTTTTTTGACATGTTGCTCGGTGTGTGCTGACGCGTGACGAA
>NW_898008.1:0-869 GCF_000209065.1 Trypanosoma cruzi | reverse complement strand
CACACTGCACGCCAAACACCCCTGAACTATCCGCTGCTTGGAGGTATTTCGCGAGACCTTGCCCACATGGGTGCTGCAGTCGGCGGATCGTTTTCGAGCGGCTGCTGCACCACACGCTGTGGTCTATGTTTTTGTTTCGAATTATGAATGGTGGTGGTCAGAGGCACTCTCTGTCACTATCTGTTTGCGTGTTCACACACTGGACGCCAAACAACCCTGAACTATCCGCTGCTTGGAGGAATTTCGCGGGATCTTGCCCACAAGGGTGCTGCAGTCGGCGGATCGTTTTCGAGCGGCTGCTGCACCACACGCTGTGGTCTAAATTTTTGTTTCGAATTATGAATGGTGGTGGTCAGAGGCACTCTCTGTCACTATCTGTTTGCGTGTTCACACACTGGACGCCAAACAACCCTGAACTATCCGCTGCTTGGAGGTATTTCGCGAGACCTTGCCCACATGGGTGCTGCAGTCGGCGGATCGTTTTCGAGCGGCTGCTGCACCACACGCTGTGGTCTATGTTTTTGTTTCGAATTATGAATGGTGGTGGTCAGAGACACTCTCTTTCAATGTCTGTTTGCGTGTTCACACACTGGACACCAAACAACCCTGAACTATCCGCTGCTTGGAGGTATTTCGCGAGATCTTGCCCACAAGGGTGCTGCAGTCGGCGGATCGTTTTCGAGCGGCCGCTGCACCACACGCTGTGGTCTATGTTTTTGTTTCGAATTATGAATGGTGGTGGTCAGAGACACTCTCTTTCAATGTCTGTTTGCGTGTTCACACACTGGACGCCAAACAACCCTGAACTATCCGCTGCTTGGAGGAATTTCGAGGGATCTTGCCCACATGGGTGCTGCAGTCGGCGGATC
>NW_898007.1:0-869 GCF_000209065.1 Trypanosoma cruzi | reverse complement strand
AGTGCAGCACCCTTGTGGGCAAGATCTTGCGAAATTCCTCCAAGCAGCGGATAGTTCAGGGTTGTTTGGCGTTCAGTGTGTGAACACGCAAACAGACATTGAAAGAGAGTGCCTCTGACCACCACCATTCATAATTCGAAACAAAAATTTAGACCACAACGTGTGGTGCAGCAGCCACTCGAAAACGATCCGCCGACTGCAGCACCCTTGTGGGCAAGATCTCGCGACATTCCTCCAAGCAGCGGATAGTTCAGGGTTGTTTGGCGTCCAGTGTGTGAACACGCAAACAGACATTGAAAGAGAGTGCCTCTGACCACCACCATTCATAATTCGAAACAAAAATTTAGACCACAACGTGTGGTGCAGCAGCCGCTCGAAAACGATCCGCCGACTGCAGCACCCTTGTGGGCAAGATCTCGCGAAACTCCTCCAAGCAGCGGATAGTTCAGGGTTGTTTGGCGTTCAGTGTGTGAACACGCAAACAGATAGTGAAAGAGAGTGTCTCTGACCACCACCATTCATAATTCGAAACAAAAATTTAGACCACAACGTGTGGTGCAGCAGCCACTCGAAAACGATCCGCCGACTGCAGCACCCTTGTGGGCAAGATCTCGCGAAACTCCTCCAAGCAGCGGATAGTTCAGGGTTGTTTGGCGTTCAGTGTGTGAACACGCAAACAGACATTGAAAGAGAGTGTCTCTGACCACCACCATTCATAATTCGAAACAAAAATTTAGACCACAGCGTGTGGTGCAGCAGCCACTCGAAAACGATCCGCCGAGTGCAGCACCCTTGTGGGCAAGATCTCGCGAAACTCCTCCAAGCAGCGGATAGTTCAGGGTTGTTTGGCGTCTCAGTGTGTGAACAAG
>NW_898006.1:0-869 GCF_000209065.1 Trypanosoma cruzi | reverse complement strand
AGAAACACACACACGCACACACCAAGAGAAGGGGAGAGAGTGGTGCGTAACACACAGGAACCTCTTCTTGATGCCAGTTGTATTCTATCGGAGCGTGAGCGATGGGTGGCGTGTCGGCGTTGCGGCGTCGCTTGACGGAGCGAATATAATCGTCCGCGACGGTCCAATGGAGGAAACGGTCTCCTCGCTGGACATTTTCAACCCGCAGGCGTCTGACACGGGGAGTGATGCACAGTTGTTACTTCACATGTCAGACCAACCTTCCGTTTTCTTGCATACGAAGAATGCAGCACTCATGTCGCCGACACCACTTGTTGGGTTGCCGCCTGTCATAGAGTTAATTCGCTACCGTGCCGCTAATGATGAGTTCTTAACGAGTGTTGGTGACAACTTCTTTGTCTTGTTGGGCGAGAGCAGTTTCACTGGCAGTAATCCCTCGGGACGTGACATCGCCCTCAAGGCAGCTCTTGCGTGGAAAAGCTCGCAGAAACACCAGGTGGTGGTATCATGTGGCCATGCGCTGCCCAGTATCTGTGGATATTTTTTGGATACGTGCTGTGCGCTGTTTGAAGTGACGCCAGCGCGGAGGAGTATGATTGCGGCGGGCATGAATGTCATTTCCGCCTTTACATCCACCATAGGACGGAAGCATCTGTGCTACCTGCAGGCACAGTTGTGCATTAAAGGAGCATCGCATCACCAGTTGCAGGATGTGCGCTTTGAGTGCAACCATCTGCTTGTTTCTGGCATTGGTGACACCAATGAATTCAATTTTAAGATATTTTCATACATTCTGTACGGACTCAGTGACGAAGAGAGAGAACGACTTTACATCAACCCGAAGCAGCGAAGCTTTGTCTGTCAGACAA
>NW_898005.1:0-869 GCF_000209065.1 Trypanosoma cruzi | reverse complement strand
TTTTTTTTTTTAAATCCTACCAGCAGAATGAGCGAAAACGAGACGTGCGATGCGCTCCTCTCCCAGTACGAGTTGCTGAGGGGGAAGATGGCCACGCAGCACTGCGATGACAGCCACGACGGAGATAAGGATGAGCACAGCCATGGAGACTGTGGTGGCTCCAATGGACCGTACACGGTGGGGCTGCATGTGGTGGCCATCTTCGTCGTGCTTTTGTCGTCGTTTCTGGGGACGGTTATCCCACTTGCCGGGAAGCATGTGCCGTGTCTGCGGATGAACCCATTCTTGTTTGTTCTCGGCAAGTGTGCGGCGACTGGCGTGGTGCTGGCCGTGTCAACGATCCACATGATCCACCCCGCTGCTGAGTTGCTTGAGGAAGACTGCGTTCCGGACTCGTGGAAGGAGTCATACGACGCGTACGCGTTTCTTTTTGCGATGATTGCAGCCATAGTGATGCACGCGCTTGAGACGCAGTTGGTGGCGATGTTTGCGAGCGACGAGTCTCCGTCCTCTCCTTCCGGGGGGAACGGGGAAAAGGGGGACGCGAACGGGGATGAGGAGCGTGCTGACGGTGCGCCCAGCGGTGATATCTACCAGCACCATCACAGCCACGCGCTCGCTTCCGTGGAAGGCGGGAGGGCACATCGGCTTCTCTCGGCCCTGTTCATGGAATTCGGTGTGACGCTGCACAGTGTGTTCATTGGACTGACGGTTGGCATCACGAGCGACGCGGAGACGAAGGCGCTCCTTGTGGCTCTGGTATTTCATCAGATGTTCGAGGGTCTTGCGCTGGGCTCGCGGCTGGCGGACGCGTCCATGCGCATTTCACTGGAGTTGCTGCTTGCGCTGATCTTCTCCATCTCTGCCCC
>NW_898004.1:0-869 GCF_000209065.1 Trypanosoma cruzi | reverse complement strand
TGGTCCAAATATTTGTTTCCAATTATGAATGGTGGGAGTCAGAGACACTCTCTGTCAATATCTGTTTGCGTGTTCACATACTGGACACCAAACAACCCTGAATTATCCGCTGCTTGGATGAATTTCGCGAGCTCTTGCCCACACGGGTGCTGCACTTGGCTGATCGTTTTCGAGCGGTCGCTGCATCACACGTTGTGGTCCAAATATTTGTTTCCAATTATGAATGGTGGGAGTCAGAGACACTCTCTGTCAATATCTGTTTGCGTGTTCACACACTGGACACCAAACAACCCTGAACTATCCGCTGCTTGGAGGAATTTCGCGAGCTCTTGCCCACACGGGTGCTGCACTTGGCTGATCGTTTTCGAGCGGCTGCTGCATCACACGTTGTGGTCTAAATTTTTGTTTCCGATTGTGAATGGTGGGAGTCAGAGGCACTCTCTTTCAACGTCTTTTTGCCTGTTCACACACTGGACACCAAACAACCCTGAATTATCCGCTGCTTGGAGGAATTTCGCGAGCTCTTGCCCACACGGGTGCTGCACTTGGCTGATCGTTTTCGAGCGGCCGCTGCATCACACGTTGTGGTCTAAATATTTGTTTCCAATTATGAATGGTGGGAGTCAGAGACACTCTCTGTCAATATCTGTTTGCGTGTTCACATACTGGACACCAAACAACCCTGAATTATCCGCTGCTTGGATGAATTTCGCGAGCTCTTGCCCACACGGGTGCTGCACTTGGCTGATCGTTTTCGAGCGGCTGCTGCATCACACGTTGTGGTCCAAATATTTGTTTCCAATTATGAATGGTGGGAGTCAGAGACACTCTCTGTCAATATCTGTTTGCGTGTTCACATACTGGACACC
>NW_898003.1:0-869 GCF_000209065.1 Trypanosoma cruzi | reverse complement strand
CAAAAAAAAGAATCGCGTTTTCTTTAATGTTTTTCCTGTTTGGGGGCGGGGATCTTTGTTTTCTATGATTGCCTCTTTTTTTTTGTCTGTTCCAGGTTGGTTTTGAGGACGCTTGATGTGCCTGCTGGGTGATCGCCGGCTTTTTTATTGGTGATTGCGTATTTTTGGCTTACCGGTGTGCCGCTCAGCGCCATTTTGTTTTACTTCTTTTCTGCTTATTGGGGCGTGTTGTTATTCGTCACGCGTCAGCACACACCGAGCAACATGTCAAAAAAAAAAAATGCAGGTTTTTTCCCCATCGCGAGGGCCTCGGCAGCCACAATCCTGTGCGTGCGTGCATTCTCAGCGTTTTAAGCACGGCATGTGTGTGCATGTGTGTGTGTGTTTGTCAGCGCCTATACTTGCAGAGCAGCTGTGCGCCACAAGAGAGTCTGAAGAAAGCAACGGCAGAGAGAGGCAGATAAGCACACACGCAAATTACTCATATCATCACACACACACACACGCAGCCGCGGAATGGGTGCACTCAACCACAAAATCAAAAAGAAAAACAAAACAAAAAGCCGAAGCGTGGGACTACCAGCGCACACACACTCTCATTGCTCCCGTAAAGCAAAACACACACACAGGGAGAGAGAGAGAGGTCGCCCACTCAATGCAATGAAAACAAAACAGAAACAGTTACGGTGCTCCGCCCATGCAGCCAGGCAGGACGGCAGCGGTGCGTGTCGTGCAAAAGAGAGCACCAACGGGCCTGCATGGGTGTGCATGCATATATACAATGGGCACATTATTGTGTGTGCTTCGTGGGGTGAGGCGACGACGAGAGTCCAAGCAAGGGGACACACACACAGAGAGAGAAGGAAGTG
>NW_898002.1:0-869 GCF_000209065.1 Trypanosoma cruzi | reverse complement strand
CTTCTTCGGGGCTCGAACCCGCACCCCGGATGAAATTGTGAGCTTGTTTTGCCACTGAGCTAAAAAAAATGTGGTCGCGCGACCCATTTTCACGTAAGGTGTTAAGTTCGATCTTCGAACAATCGAGCACATTTGCGTTGTCCCCTGGAAAACGAAAGCGACATGTTTAGGGTGCGCCGCCGCAGCGTGGATACCTCGATTCGTCGTCATATATCTCTCGTACGGGGCCGCAGCCGCAGCGTGAATACTTCGATTCGTCGTCATATATCTCTCGTACGGGGCCGTCGCCGCAGCGTGGATACATCGATTCGTTGTCATGTATCTCTCGTTCGGGGCGGACCGCCGCAACTTGGATAATTCGACACGTCGTCATGTATCTCTCGTCCGGGGCAGCCGCTGCAACTTGGATAATTCGACACGTCGTCATGTATCTCTCGTCCGGGGCCACCGCCCTACTCTTTTTTATTCCCTGCGGCGGCCAACCCCGGCAGTAAGGACAAAAAATAGGATCGCGTTTTTTTTTAATGCTTTTCCTGTTTGGGGGGGCGGATCTTTGTTTTCTATGATTGCCCCCCCCCCTTTTTTTTTGTCTATTCCAGGTTGGTTTTAGGAGGCTTGATGTGACTGCTGGGTGATCGCCGGCTTTTTTATTGGTGATTGCGTATTTTTGGCTTACCGGTGTGCCGCTCAGTGCCATTTTGTTTTACTTCTTTTCTGCTTATTGGGGCGTGTTGTTATTCGTCACGCGTCAGCATACACCGAGCAACATGTCAAAAAAACAAAACGCAGGCTTCTTCGCCCCTCGCGAGGGCCTCCGCAGCCACAATCCTGTGCGTGCGTGCATTCTCAGCGTTTTAAACACGGCATGT
>NW_898001.1:0-869 GCF_000209065.1 Trypanosoma cruzi | reverse complement strand
CAGAAGCAACGCCATCCACGTCGCACCGCAAGATAGAGCCATGCGCACACAGCACACACGCGGCCGCAAAGAAACGAACGAGGCGCGTCCAATACCACGGCGCAGCCCTTTACTTCTCTCCGCTCTGACAAATTGGCACCGCACTTCACAGCAGGTTTTGGCGGGTGGCGTCCCACACTCACAAATGCGGCACGGCGCACACCATCCGCTCCCCTCCGAGTGCACTCAGCATGCCGGGGCAGGATGCCCAGTCACCCTCGTGCCATCGCAATGGGTAGCGCAAACAATCGTCGTCGCAAACCATCGGTGCCTCTAGCAGAAAAGAAGAAAAAGGTATGAGGGCAGTTCGGAAACACAGCCAGCAGAAGGGCACTCAACGACACACGGAGACACAAAGTGACAGTGGACACGGAACGGAAGAAAAGAAGTCCGCAGGGATTTTTTAAAAAAGAAAAAAAAGAAACTAAAATGAATCGGCAGGACTTCCATTTCGTGTGCCATGCAGCAAAAGACGATCACGTGCGTATGAATATTACCTGCACAAGCAAAAAATGTAATGAAAAAAAAGAAAAAAAATCGTATTACTCCACCAGCCCACACAACATCCCTCACATTTTATGCGGCATCCGGCCTTTTCTTCCAATCCTCCTTTTGTGCAGTCCGTGGGGCGCACAGCAGCGGAGCCGGCACCGCGTGTGTGCAACAAGAAAAAAACAAAAAAAGAAGGAGACACACGTCGCTCATAACAGTGTGCAGCAACCGACCATAAAAACAAAAAAGAGAAACTGGTTATTCAAACAAAATACCAGAAGCAACAGCAAAAAAATTTTTAAAAATTTAAAATAAAAAAAACGCCAGAAAGGCAGCAC
>NW_898000.1:0-869 GCF_000209065.1 Trypanosoma cruzi | reverse complement strand
CACACGGGTGCTGCACTCGGCTGATCGTTTTCGAGCGGCTGCTGCATCACACGTTGTGGTCCAAATTTTTGTTTCCAATTATGAATGGTGAGAGTCAGAGACACACTCTGTCACTATCTGTTTGCGTATTCGTGCACTGGACACCAAACAACCCTGAATTATCCGCTGCTTGGAGGAATTTCGCGAGCTCTTGCCCACGAGGGTGCTGCACTCGGCTGATCGTTTTCGAGCGGCTGCTGCATCACACGTTGTGGTCCAAATTTTTGTTTCCAATTATGAATGGTGGGAGTCAGAGACACTCTCTGTCACTATCTGTTTGCGTGTTCACACACTGGACACCAAACAACCCTGAACTATCCGCTGCTTGGAGGAATTTCGCGAGCTCTTGCCCACACGGGTGCTGCAGTCGGCTGATCGTTTTCGAGCGGCTGCTGCATCACACGTTGTGGCCCAAATTTTTGTTTCCAATTATGAATGGTGGGAGTCAGAGACACACTCTGTCACTATCTGTTTGCGTGTTCGTGCACTGGACACCAAACAACCCTGAACTATCCGCTGCTTGGAGGAATTTCGCGAGCTCTTGCCCACGAGGGTGCTGCACTCGGCTGATCGTTTTCGAGCGGCTGCTGCATCACACGTTGTGGTCCAAATTTTTGTTTCCAATTATGAATGGTGGGAGTCAGAGACACACTCTGTCACTATCTGTTTGCGTGTTCACACACTGGACACCAAACAACCCTGAACTATCCGCTGCTTGGAGGAATTTCGCGAGCTCTTGCCCACGAGGGTGCTGCACTCGGCTGATCGTTTTCGAGCAGTGGCTGCTGCATCACACGTTGTGGCCCAAATTTTTGTTTCCAATTATGAAT
>NW_897999.1:0-869 GCF_000209065.1 Trypanosoma cruzi | reverse complement strand
ACTCCCACCATTCACAATAGGAAACAAAAATTTGGACCACAACGTGTGATGCAGCAGCCGCTCGAAAACGATCAGCCGAGTGCAGCACCCGTGTGGACAAGAGCTCGCGAAATTCCTCCAAGCAGCGGATAGTTCAGGGTTGTTTGGTGTCCAGTGTGTGAACACGCAAAAGGATGTTGAAAGAGAGTGCCTCTGACTCCCACCATTCACAATAGGAAACAAAAATTTGGACCACAACGTGTGATGCAGCAGCCGCTCGAAAACGATCAGCCGAGTGCAGCACCCGTGTGGACAAGAGCTCGCGAAATTCCTCCAAGCAGCGGATAGTTCAGGGTTGTTTGGTGTCCAGTGTATGAACACGCAAACAGATATTGACAGAGAGTGCCTCTGACTCCCACCATTCACAATAGGAAACAAAAATTTGGACCACAACGTGTGATGCAGCAGCCGCTCGAAAACGATCAGCCGAGTGCAGCACCCGTGTGGGCAAGAGCTCGCGAAATTCCTCCAAGCAGCGGATAGTTCAGGGTTGTTTGGTGTCCAGTGTGTGAACACGCAAAAGGATGTTGAAAGAGAGTGCCTCTGACTCCCACCATTCACAATAGGAAACAAAAATTTGGACCACAACGTGTGATGCAGCAGCCGCTCGAAAACGATCAGCCGAGTGCAGCACCCGTGTGGACAAGAGCTCGCGAAATTCCTCCAAGCAGCGGATAGTTCAGGGTTGTTTGGTGTCCAGTGTATGAACACGCAAACAGATATTGACAGAGAGTGCCTCTGACTCCCACCATTCACAATAGGAAACAAAAATTTGGACCACAACGTGTGATGCAGCAGCCGCTCGAAAACGATCAGCCGAGTGCAGCACC
>NW_897998.1:0-869 GCF_000209065.1 Trypanosoma cruzi | reverse complement strand
GAAGCGCACACTGGGTGCACGCGAGCTGCAGACAGCGGTGCGCCTCGTGCTGCCGGCGGACCTGGCGAAGCACGCAATGGCGGAGGGCACCAAGGCGGTGTCGCACGCCTCTAGTTAGATCCCTTGTGGCGTTTCTTGTTTTTGCAAGCGTCTAGAAGCAAATTTTTTTTTTTTTTTGATTTGGGTTCTTCCACCCCCTTCTGTTTTTTTTTTTTTTTTTTAATGCCGCGAGACGTAGCCCTCTGGGCGGCTCGTGGTGCGCGTGTGGTTTTCATGACGGGCCGCACGTGAAGTATAGAGGGAGTCTGATTGCTGTGCGGGTGGAGGTGCCCGATGCTCTCGCCCTGCTGTGTGTCTGTTTGTTTGTGTTTTTCTGCGTGTGTTGCTGCAGCTGCTCTTGCCGGCTCTCCGCTGATGTGCTCTTTTTCCTCTCATTTTCTTCTGCACTTTTCGACTGCTCGCGCAAGATCTCTGCGAACAAGCAACCATAACCAAGTGAAAACCAAGCCATGGCCACCCCCAAGAGCTCGTCGGCGAACCGCAAAAAGGGCGGCAAGAAGTCGCACCGCAAGCCGAAGCGGACGTGGAATGTCTACATCAACCGCTCGCTCAAGTCGATCAACAACCATATGTCGATGTCCGGCCGGACAATGAAGATTGTGAACTCGTTCGTGAACGACCTCTTTGAGCGCATTGCGTGCGAGGCCGCCACGGTGGTGCGCGTGAACAAGAAGCGCACACTGGGTGCACGCGAGCTGCAGACAGCGGTGCGCCTCGTGCTGCCGGCGGACCTGGCGAAGCACGCAATGGCGGAGGGCACCAAGGCGGTGTCGCACGCCTCTAGTTAGATCCCTTGTGGCGTTTTTTGT
>NW_897997.1:0-869 GCF_000209065.1 Trypanosoma cruzi | reverse complement strand
ACCACCACCATTCATAATTCGCAACAAAAATTTAGACCACAGCATGTGGTGCAGCAGCCGCTCGAAAACGATCCGCCGAGTGCAGCACCACTGTGGGCAAGATCTCGCGAAGTTCCTCCAAGCAGCGGATAGTTCAGGGTTGTTTGGTGTCCAGTGTGTGAACACGCAAACAGACATTGAAAGAGAGTGTCTCTGACCACCACCATTCATAATTCGAAACAAAAATTTAGACCACAGCATGTGGTGCAGCAGCCGCTCGAAAACGATCCGCCGACTGCAGCACCACTGTGGGCAAGATCTCGCGAAATTCCTCCAAGCAGCGGATAATTCAGGGTTGTTTGGTGTCCAGTGTGTGAACACGCAAACAGACATTGAAAGAGAGTGTCTCTGACCACCACCATTCATAATTCGCAACAAAAATTTAGACCACAGCATGTGGTGCAGCAGCCGCTCGAAAACGATCCGCCGACTGCAGCACCACTGTGGGCAAGATCTCGCGAAATTCCTCCAAGCAGCGGATAATTCAGGGTTGTTTGGTGTCCGGAGTGTGAACACGCAAAAAGACATTGAAAGAGAGTGTCTCTGACCACCACCATTCATAATTCGCAACAAAAATTTAGACCACAGCATGTGGTGCAGCAGCCGCTCGAAAACGATCCGCCGACTGCAGCACCACTGTGGGCAGGATCTCGCGAAATTCCTCCAAGCAGCGGATAATTCAGGGTTGTTTGGTGTCCGGAGTGTGAACACGCAAACAGACATTGAAAGAGAGTGTCTCTGACCACCACCATTCATAATTCGCAACAAAAATTTAGACCACAGAATGTGGTGCAGCAGCCGCTCGAAAACGATCCGCCGACTGCAGCACC
>NW_897996.1:0-869 GCF_000209065.1 Trypanosoma cruzi | reverse complement strand
TTGCCCACAAGGGTGCTGCATTCGGCGGATCGTTTTCGAGCGGCTGCTGCACCACACGCTGTGGTCTAAATTTTTGTTTTGAATTATGAATGGCGGGAGTCAGAGACACTCTCTTTCAATGTATGTTTGCGTGTGCACACACTGGACACCAAACAACCCTGAACTATCCGCTGCTTGGAGGAATTTCGCGAGCTCCTGCCCACAAGGGTGCTGCACTCGGCGGATCGTTTTCGAGCGGCTGCTGCACCACACGCTGTGGTCTAAATTTTTGTTTTGAATTATGAATGGCGGGAGTCAGAGACACTCTCTTTCAATGTATGTTTGCGTGTGCACACACTGGACACCAAACAATCCTGAACTATCCGCTGCTTGGAGGAATTTCGCGAGCTCCTGCCCACAAGGGTGCTGCACTCGGCGGATCGTTTTCGAGCGGCTGCTGCACCACACGTTGTGGTCTATGTTTTTGTTTCGAATTATGAATGGCGGGAGTCAGAGGCACTCTCTTTCAATGTATGTTTGCGTGTGCACACACTGGACACCAAACAACCCTGAACTATCCGCTGCTTGGAGGAATTTCGCGAGCTCCTGCCCACAAGGGTGCTGCACTCGGCGGATCGTTTTCGAGCGGCTGCTGCACCACACGCTGTGGTCTATGTTTTTGTTTTGAATTATGAATGGCGGGAGTCAGAGGCACTCTCTTTCAATGTATGTTTGCGTGTGCACACACTGGACACCAAACAACCCTGAATTATCCGCTGCTTGGAGGAATTTCGCGAGCTCCTGCCCACAATGGTGCTGCACTCGGCGGATCGTTTTCGAGCGGCTGCTGCACCACACGTTGTGTCTATGTTTTTGTTTCGAATTATGAA
>NW_897995.1:0-869 GCF_000209065.1 Trypanosoma cruzi | reverse complement strand
AACGCGATTCTTTTTTTTGTCCTTACTGCCGGGGTTGGCCGCCGCAAGAAATAAAAAATGGTAGGGCGGTGGCCCCGGACGCTAGATACGGGACGACGTGTCGAATTATCCAAGTTGCAGCGGTGGCCTCGGGCGTTAGATATATGACGACTTACAGTAGTAACCACGCTGCGGCTGCGCATCCTAAACACGTCTTTTTCGTTTTCCAGGGGACAACGCAAATGTGCTCGATTGTTCGAAGATCGACATTAATACTTTACGTGAAAAGGAGTCGCGCGACCGCATTTTTTTAGCTCAGTGGCAAACACGCTCACAATGTCATCCGGGGACGCGGGTTCGATTCCCGCAGAAGCCTAAATTTTTTCCATTTTTTTTTTTTTGAATTCTTGTTTCATATTGCTTTTTAAACTTCTGGTTTGCAGGACGGTGTGCGAGTTCTGCAATCGCACTGATTCCATCTGTTTCGTGGTTTGTGCGGCTGCGGCTGCGGTGGTGGCCGCGTGAGAGTGAGTGTGAGAGAGCCATGCACCGCCCGCATACACACACTTCCTTCTCTCTCTGTGTGTGTGTCCCCTTGCATGGACTCTCGTCGTCGCCTCACCCCACGAAGCACACACAATAATGTGCCCATTGTATATATGCATGCACACCCATGCAGGCCCGTTGGTGCTCTCTTTTGCACGACACGCACCGCTGCCGTCCTGCCTGGCTGCATGGGCGGAGCACCGTAACTGTTTCTGTTTTGTTTTCATTGCATTGAGTGGGCGACCTCTCTCTCTCTCCCTGTGTGTGTGTTTTGCTTTACGGGAGCAATGAGAGTGTGTGTGCGCTGGTAGCCCACGCTTCGGCTTTTTGTTTTGTTTTTCTTT
>NW_897994.1:0-869 GCF_000209065.1 Trypanosoma cruzi | reverse complement strand
TATCCGTGCCCGACAGCTCAAGCCCGAACCTCGCCGCACCACCGTGACAGGCGACTGGGAAGCCACGCACACGGACTCCACCTCACTAATGGGAAGAGGCCGCACTGGTCCGCTTCCGCAGCGGGGTTTCGCACAAATACGGATGGCTGCTGCGGCCACTGCAACTCGCCATCCCGAGCACATGCCGTCGCTGCGTCCCGGATGCCCCACCGCAGGCACGCAAAGAACTTCGCACGGAAACTTCTTAGCCTCCCGGTGGACCCTACCCCGCCACGAACCAACGCCCCAGCATACCGCCCGGTGTGCGGCAAGCACTGCAGCTGCCGCGTGAGTGTCGTGATGCACGGGTTCGACTCCCGTGGCGTTGCGCGCTCCCTGGCGCTGTGGAAAGTCAATTTTCCCAGTGAACCGGAATAGCCACCCACCAGTTTATCGAGGACGAGAGCGAGCGATGGCACACCGATCGCACCTCCGCCACAGACAGCACAGTCCAGGCCGAGGCCACTCCCATGCAGTCTCTGCACGGCGTCGTACGACCAACGTGACGGGCTCATTCTTTATCTCCGGCACTTTTAGAATAAATGCTGCCTCCTGAAAAGTAGGAAGCGTCTCCTGGAAAACGACGATTGGACTGCATCCCCCTGTTCGAATGCGCTTACAGTGAATTGAAGGGTCAAACGAAGGCGAGGCTAATGCCCCATTTACGCGCACACGAACGCTCTGTTCCAGAGCCACAGCCGGCACAAGGACCCTGACTGTAAGGAGGTCACGACGCCAAAAATAGAGATTGGACGCCCGTGCGCGCCGGAAGGGTTGAGCCACAAGAGGAAGAATAGCAAACCCACACAGAGACTCCGTCCCCGAAGGAG
>NW_897993.1:0-869 GCF_000209065.1 Trypanosoma cruzi | reverse complement strand
CGAGCGGCTGCTGCACCACACGCTGTGGTCTAAATTTTTGTTTCGAATTATGAATGGTGGTGGTCAGAGGCACTCTCTTTCAATGTCTGTTTGCGTGTTCACACACTGGACGCCAAACAACCCTGAACTATCCGCTGCTTGGAGGAATGTCGCGAGATCTTGCCCACAAGGGTGCTGCAGTCGGATAATCGTTTTCGAGCGGCTGCTGCACCACACGCTGTGGTCTAAATTTTTGTTTCGAATTATGAATGGTGGTGGTCAGAGGCACTCTCTTTCAATGTCTGTTTGCGTGTTCACACACTGGACGCCAAACAACCCTGAACTATCCGCTGCTTGGAGGAATGTCGCGAGATCTTGCCCACAAGGGTGCTGCAGTCGGATAATCGTTTTCGAGTGGCTGCTGCACCACACGCTGTGGTCTAAATTTTTGTTTCGAATTATGAATGGTGGTGGTCAGAGGCACTCTCTTTCAATGTCTGTTTGCGTGTTCACACACTGGACGCCAAACAACCCTGAACTATCCGCTGCTTGGAGGAATGTCGCGAGATCTTGCCCACAAGGGTGCTGCAGTCGGATAATCGTTTTCGAGCGGCTGCTGCACCACACGCTGTGGTCTAAATTTTTGTTTCGAATTATGAATGGTGGTGGTCAGAGGCACTCTCTTTCAATGTCTGTTTGCGTGTTCACACACTGGACGCCAAACAACCCTGAACTATCCGCTGCTTGGAGGAATGTCGCGAGATCTTGCCCACAAGGGTGCTGCAGTCGGATAATCGTTTTCGAGTGGCTGCTGCACCACACGCTGTGGTCTAAATTTTTGTTTCGAGATTATGAATGGTGGTGGTCAGAGGCACTCTCTTTCAATGTCT
>NW_897992.1:0-869 GCF_000209065.1 Trypanosoma cruzi | reverse complement strand
GTGTGCTTCTGCTGGGGGCACGTGATGAGGAGGTGCGTGTGTGTGCTGGGCCGTCAATGAACGATGTATGTGAGTCTGTGTTTTTTATACATTTTATTCTGTTAATTGTGCGATTGGGAGATGGAGGGGATTCAGCGTGTTTTTTTTTGTTTGTGTGCGTATCTTTGGCCTTCCCACCCCTGAGCCCTCACCTCGCGGTTGGGAGCCGCTGGGGATGTATTCTTGTGAGTTCGTGTGATTTACTTGTGAGCGGAGCATCCCACGGTGCGGCTGTCGTCAGTGCCGGTGGTGTGGCTCCTGGTTTGTGGAGTTGGCCCACTTTTTTCATATGTAGTTTGGTTCTGGCATTGTGGCATCTATTTTTCCTTTGTGTTTGCTTTTTCTGTGCTGCCCGCACGTCCACATTTCTGCCTTGTTGTCTTTGTCCTTTTTTTCTTTTTTCATTGCCCCACTCCCGGGTGGGGAATTATTTGACCATGTACCTCACCCGCGCTGTTTGTCTTGTTTTGTACGTGGCGGGGCGCCTTTATTTAGGCCGCTTGGGACGAGGCCGCACGGCTGGCAAAAGGCGGTAATGAATGTAAGTGAAGATCAGGGGCTGGACAACGGTTAAAACGAAAAAAAGGAAAATAGAGCGAAACGGCATTTGCGTGCGTGTGCGCGTGTATTTGACTGCGGTAGAAATGAATGTGCGTTTGTTGTTGCGCTGTGGTTTATGGCGCTCTTTTTGTCTTTTGCCGTGTACGTCCGTCCTCAGTTCTCTCTCGCCCGGCAACAGCGAGAGTACTGGAGTTTGTGGTGCCGGTCTGCACGCCCAACGTGCGTGGAGGAAATACACACACACACACGAAGGACACACGGGAGGGGGA
>NW_897991.1:0-869 GCF_000209065.1 Trypanosoma cruzi | reverse complement strand
CATATATACAATGGGCACATTATTGTGTGTGCTTCGTGGGGTGAGGCGACGACGAGAGTCCATGCAAGGGGACACACACACAGAGAGAGAAGGAAGTGTGTGTGTGCGGGCGGTGCATGGCTCTCTCACACTCACTCTCACGCGGCCACCACCGCAGCCGCAGCCGCACAAACCACGAAACAGATGGAATCAGTGCGATTGCAGAACTCGCACACCGTCCTGCAAGCCAGAAGTTTAAAAAGCAATATGAAACAAGAATTCAAAAAAAAAAAAAATGGAAAAAACT
The DNA here is from genome assembly GCF_000209065.1 of Trypanosoma cruzi. Taxonomy (NCBI): domain Eukaryota; phylum Euglenozoa; class Kinetoplastea; order Trypanosomatida; family Trypanosomatidae; genus Trypanosoma; species Trypanosoma cruzi. Next base: position 583 of record NW_897991.1, on the reverse strand, counting down.
TAGGCTTCTGCGGGAATCGAACCCGCGTCCCCGGATGACATTGTGAGCGTGTTTGCCACTGAGCTAAAAAAATGCGGTCGCGCGACTCCTTTTCACGTAAAGTATTAATGTCGATCTTCGAACAATCGAGCACATTTGCGTTGTCCCCTGGAAAACGAAAAAGACATGTTTAGGATGCGCAGCCGCAGCGTGGTTACTACTGTAAGTCGTCATATATCTAACGCCCGAGGCCACCGCTGCAGCTTGGATAATTCGACACGTCGTGCTGTATCTAACGTCCGGGGCAGCCGCTGCAACTTGGATAATTCGACACGTCGTCCCGTATCTAACGTCCGGGGCAGCCGCTGCAACTTGGATAATTCGACACGTCGTCCTGTATCTAGCGTCCGGGGCCACCGCCCTACCATTTTTTATTTCTTGCGGCGGCCAACCCCGGCAGTAAGGACAAAAAAAAGAATCGCGTTTTCTTTAATGTTTTTCCTGTTTGGGGGCGGGGATCTTTGTTTTCTATGATTGCCTCTTTTTTTTTGTCTGTTCCCAGGTTGGTTTTGAGGACGCTTGATGGTGCCTGCTGGGTGATCGC
>NW_897990.1:0-869 GCF_000209065.1 Trypanosoma cruzi | reverse complement strand
AGCTCGCGGGGAGCGCCTTCAAGTAGTTTGCCGTGATGCCGGAGAAGAGCGACGCCAAACCCTTCCCCCGAATCATCTTGATGAAGCAGTCCATCATTCCGGTGTACTTTAGCTCGCGCCCGTTTATCCCTTGCGTCTGCAGCCTTGTGCGCACAACATTGAGTGGGTACGACACGGTCTGCGCAATCATAGAGGCAAACATGCCAACAACTGCCGTCTCCATCGAAGAAAGCGCTGCATTGTGGCGGCTCATTCCGTAATTCCGCATTCTGTACATCATAATCTGCTGCTGCGCCGTGGAGTACATCCCCACCTCCAACCCGCGATAGAGAAACACCCCAACCATGTTGGGCGTAAGTCCCCGATAGAACTCAGCAATGCCACCATTTCGGTACGTGGCCATGACGACCTCTCGAATACCACCGCGAAATTCAGTCATCTTTGAAACGGCAATGCGCGTCTTCACGACCTCTAGAGGGTAAAGTGAGAATTGAGCCCCAAATCCCGCGCATGCCCCAATGCTGAAGTTAACAAAAAGGCGGGGAACGCCGGTTAAAGTCCCGTAGCGGTCCAAAGGTGAGGGTAATACAGAGACTGCGGAGCGGTAAAGTTCACTGTCAAGAGGACTACACCCTGTTGAAATAAACTCTAGCTCTCGCCGCTCTTCTTCTTCTACACCATCTTCATACAACGATAAAAGATAACGACGAAGCGAAAAGACTATGGCAAACTCCGGACCCGCTTTCAGGCAATTCACACCATTCCCACGCCAAAACGCGCGCCAGCCACCGTCCTCTCTAATTAAATTAAAGACATCCTTCAACCGGGCCGATTTAAAAATCGATATTCGCTGATACGGTCCCGTAACA
>NW_897989.1:0-869 GCF_000209065.1 Trypanosoma cruzi | reverse complement strand
CCGCCGTCGTGGTGAATGACAACGCCGGTGCGCTGACCGATAGCGCGCTGCTGGTGCTGCGGGGGTCGGCGTCGTTTGTGTCCGGGTCGTGGCTGTCGGTGCGCGGCAACAGCATCAGCGGCAGGCTCCTGTCGCTGCCGTCGCACCCGCGCAGTGCGGAACTTGTGCAGAGCACGCTGACGCTCCACGGGAACGCCGGCAGTGGGTCCGTCGTGATGGACGGCACCGTTGCGCTCGTGGACGCCGGCCGAAGATTCGTCGTGGGGTGCCTGACGCTCAACGGGCAGGCGCTGCAGCCGATGGGCTACAGGTCCGCCGGCATCATCGGGGAATTCCGCCCCGTGGCGTGTGGTGTGTGCGACGCCGACGTGCGCTGCTTTGGTGCTGCGACGAGGGCGATGTCGGGGTCGTGCGGCTGCCGCTGTGCTGAGGGCGGGTACGGGCGCGACTGCCTGCCGGTGTACCTGCCGCACGTGTACGGGTGCAACCGCACGCCTGGCATGCCGCTGCTGAGCTGCACGGCGACGGTGACGGAGACGCGCAGTCTGACGCCAACACCAACGCCAACATCGAGCCTGAGCGCGACGCACTACGGTCCGACGCAGTACGGGCCGACGGAGACGCTGCAGGTGACGGAGACGGTGGCGCTGCCGTCCACGCGGACCCCGACGGCGTCGGTGAGCAGCACGCTGAGGTGGAGCGACGTGGCGTGCCCGACGCTCGCCGTGACGACGACGGCGGCTGGTGAGAGCCTGACGCAGAGCGACATCCGCGGCGGTGGGAGCGTCGTCCCGACGTTGCTGATGGTGGCGCTGCCGCCGCCGTTTCGTTGGGCACGCGACCCGCAGCTCGGCACGCACCTGAGCTTT
>NW_897988.1:0-869 GCF_000209065.1 Trypanosoma cruzi | reverse complement strand
TTTGGTGTCCAGTGTGTGCACACGCAAACATACATTGAAAGAGAGTGTCTCTGACTCCCGCCATTCATAATTCAAAACAAAAATTTAGACCACAGCGTGTGGTGCAGCAGCCGCTCGAAAACGATCCGCCGAGTGCAGCACCATTGTGGGCAGGAGCTCGCGAAATTCCTCCAAGCAGCGGATAATTCAGGGTTGTTTGGTGTCCAGTGTGTGAACACGCAAACATACATTGAAAGAGAGTGTCTCTGACTCCCGCCATTCATAATTCAAAACAAAAATTTAGACCACAGCGTGTGGTGCAGCAGCCGCTCGAAAACGATCCGCCGAGTGCAGCACCCTTGTGGGCAGGAGCTCGCGAAATTCCTCCAAGCAGCGGATAGTTCAGGGTTGTTTGGTGTCCAGTGTGTGCACACGCAAACATACATTGAAAGAGAGTGTCTCTGACTCCCGCCATTCATAATTCGAAACAAAAACATAGACCACAACGTGTGGTGCAGCAGCCGCTCGAAAACGATCCGCCGACTGCAGCACCCTTGTGGGCAAGAGCTCGCGAAATTCCTCCAAGCAGCGGATAATTCAGGGTTGTTTGGTGTCCAGTGTGTGCACACGCAAACATACATTGAAAGAGAGTGTCTCTGACTCCCGCCATTCATAATTCAAAACAAAAACTTAGACCACAGCGTGTGGTGCAGCAGCCGCTCGAAAACGATCCGCCGACTGCAGCACCATTGTGGGCAAGAGCTCGCGAAATTCCTCCAAGCAGCGGATAATTCAGGGTTGTTTGGTGTCCAGTGTGTGCACACGCAAACATACATTGAAAGAAGAGTGTCTCTGACTCCCGCCATTCATAATTCAAAACAAAAATTATA
>NW_897987.1:0-869 GCF_000209065.1 Trypanosoma cruzi | reverse complement strand
TTTCTATGATTGCCTCTTTTTTTTTGTCTGTTCCAGGTTGGTTTTGAGGACGCTTGATGTGCCTGCTGGGTGATCGCCGGCTTTTTTATTGGTGATTGCGTATTTTTGGCTTACCGGTGTGCCGCTCAGCGCCATTTTGTTTTACTTCTTTTTTGCTTATTGGGGCGTGTTGTTATTTGTCACGCGTCAGCACACACCGAGCAACATGTCAAAAAAAAAAAAATGCAGGTTTTTTCCCCCTCGCGAGGGCCTCGGCAGCCACAATCCTGTGCGTGCGTGCATTCTCAGCGTTTTAAGCACGGCATGTGTGTGCATGTGTGTGTGTGTTTGTCAGCGCCTATACTTGCAGAGCAGCTGTGCGCCACAAGAGAGTCTGAAGAAAGCAACGGCAGAGAGAGGCAGATAAGCACACACGCAAATTACTCATATCATCACACACACACACACGCAGCCGCGGAATGGGTGCACTCAACCACAAAATCAAAAAGAAAAACAAAACAAAAAGCCGAAGCGTGGGACTACCAGCGCACACACACTCTCATTGCTCCCGTAAAGCAAAACACACACACAGGGAGAGAGAGAGAGGTCGCCCACTCAATGCAATGAAAACAAAACAGAAACAGTTACGGTGCTCCGCCCATGCAGCCAGGCAGGACGGCAGCGGTGCGTGTCGTGCAAAAGAGAGCACCAACGGGCCTGCATGGGTGTGCATGCATATATACAATGGGCACATTATTGTGTGTGCTTCGTGGGGTGAGGCGACGACGAGAGTCCATGCAAGGGGACACACACACAGAGAGAGAAGGAAGTGTGTGTATGCGGGCGGTGCATGGCTCTCTCACACTCACTCTCACGCGGCCACCACCGCA
>NW_897986.1:0-869 GCF_000209065.1 Trypanosoma cruzi | reverse complement strand
CCCACCATTCATAATGGAAACAAAAATTTAGACCACAACGTGTGATGCAGCAGCCGCTCGAAAACGATCAGCCGAGTGCAGCACCCTCGTGGGCAAGAGCTCGCGAAATTCCTCCAAGCAGCGGATAATTCAGGGTTGTTTGGTGTCCAGTGTGTGAACACGCAAACAGATAGTGACAGAGAGTGCCTCTGACTCCCACCATTCATAATCGGAAACAAAAATTTGGACCACAACGTGTGATGCAGCAGCCGCTCGAAAACGATCAGCCGAGTGCAGCACCCTCGTGGGCAAGAGCTCGCGAAATTCCTCCAAGCAGCGGAGAGTTCAGGGTTGTTTGGTGTCCAGTGTGTGAACACGCAAACAGATAGTGACAGAGAGTGCCTCTGACTCTCACCATTCATAATTGGAAACAAAAATTTGGACCACAACGTGTGATGCAGCAGCCGCTCGAAAACGATCAGCCGAGTGCAGCACCCTCGTGGGCAAGAGCTCGCGAAATTCCTCCAAGCAGCGGATAGTTCAGGGTTGTTTGGTGTCCAGTGCATGAACACGCAAACAGATATTGACAGAGAGTGCCTCTGACTCCCACCATTCATAATTGGAAACAAAAATTTGGACCACAACGTGTGATGCAGCAGCCGCTCGAAAACGATCAGCCGAGTGCAGCACCCTCGTGGGCAAGAGCTCGCGAAATTCCTCCAAGCAGCGGATAGTTCAGGGTTGTTTGGTGTCCAGTGTGTGAACACGCAAACAGATATTGACAGAGAGTGTCTCTGACTCCCACCATTCATAATTGGAAACAAAAATTTGGACCACAACGTGTGATGCAGCAGCCGCTCGAAAACGATCAGCCGAGTGCAGCACCCTCG
>NW_897985.1:0-869 GCF_000209065.1 Trypanosoma cruzi | reverse complement strand
TTTCGAGCGGCTGCTGCACCACACGTTGTGGTCTATGTTTTTGTTTCGAATTATGAATGGCGGGAGTCAGAGGCACTCTCTTTCAATGTATGTTTGCGTGTGCACACACTGGACACCAAACAACCCTGAACTATCCGCTGCTTGGAGGAATTTCGCGAGCTCCTGCCCACAAGGGTGCTGCACTCGGCGGATCGTTTTCGAGCGGCTGCTGCACCACACGCTGTGGTCTAAATTTTTGTTTTGAATTATGAATGGCGGGAGTCAGAGACACTCTCTTTCAATGTATGTTTGCGTGTGCACACACTGGACACCAAACAACCCTGAACTATCCGCTGCTTGGAGTAATTTCGCGAGCTCCTGCCCACAAGGGTGCTGCACTCGGCGGATCGTTTTCGAGCGGCTGCTGCACCACACGTTGTGGTCTATGTTTTTGTTTCGAATTATGAATGGCGGGAGTCAGAGGCACTCTCTTTCAATGTATGTTTGCGTGTGCACACACTGGACACCAAACAACCCTGAACTATCCGCTGCTTGGAGGAATTTCGCGAGCTCCTGCCCACAAGGGTGCTGCACTCGGCGGATCGTTTTCGAGCGGCTGCTGCACCACACGCTGTGGTCTAAATTTTTGTTTTGAATTATGAATGGCGGGAGTCAGAGACACTCTCTTTCAATGTATGTTTGCGTGTGCACACACTGGACACCAAACAACCCTGAACTATCCGCTGCTTGGAGTAATTTCGCGAGCTCCTGCCCACAATGGTGCTGCACTCGGCGGATCGTTTTCGAGCGGCTGCTGCACCACACGCTGTGGTCTAAATTTTTGTTTTGAATTATGAATGGCGGGAGTCAGAGACACTCTCTTTCAATGT
>NW_897984.1:0-869 GCF_000209065.1 Trypanosoma cruzi | reverse complement strand
ACAAAAATTTGGACCACAACGTGTGATGCAGCAGCCGCTCGAAAACGATCAGCCGAGTGCAGCACCCGTGTGGGCAAGAGCTCGCGAAATTCCTCCAAGCAGCGGATAGTTCAGGGTTGTTTGGTGTCCAGTGTATGAACACGCAAACAGATATTGACAGAGAGTGCCTCTGACTCCCACCATTCATAATTGGAAACAAAAATTTGGACCACAACGTGTGATGCAGCGGCCGCTCGAAAACGATCAGCCGAGTGCAGCACCCGTGTGGGCAAGAGCTCGCGAAATTCCTCCAAGCAGCGGATAGTTCAGGGTTGTTTGGTGTCCAGTGTGTGAACACGCAAACAGATATTGACAGAGAGTGTCTCTGACTCCCACCATTCACAATCGGAAACAAAAATTTGGACCACAACGTGTGATGCAGCGGCCGCTCGAAAACGATCAGCCGAGTGCAGCACCCGTGTGGGCAAGAGCTCGCGAAATTCCTCCAAGCAGCGGATAGTTCAGGGTTGTTTTTTGTCCAGTGTGTGAACACGCAAACAGATATTGACAGAGAGTGCCTCTGACTCCCACCATTCACAATCGGAAACAAAAATTTGGACCACAACGTGTGATGCAGCGGCCGCTCGAAAACGATCAGCCGAGTGCAGCACCCGTGTGGGCAAGAGCTCGCGAAATTCCTCCAAGCAGCGGATAGTTCAGGGTTGTTTGGTGTCCAGTGTGTGAACACGCAAACAGATATTGACAGAGAGTGCCTCTGACTCCCACCATTCATAATCGGAAACAAAAATTTGGACCACAACGTGTGATGCAGCGGCCGCTAGAAAACGATCAGCCGAGTGCAGCACCCGTGTGGGCAAGAGCTCGCGAAA
>NW_897983.1:0-869 GCF_000209065.1 Trypanosoma cruzi | reverse complement strand
CGCGGCACGCACCCCAGAAGTACGCGTATGCATGACACGCATACGACTGTTTTTGTAGAGGCATATTTGTGGATGAGTGCATGCGCACTGGGGTCTTTGGGTGCAGTTCTCTGTTTTTTCTTTTTTTTTTTGCTGCAGGGCTATGTCTGTGTATTTTCTTTTTTCACCTATTCCATCAGCCTCATGGTGTGTGTGTGTGCTGCTGCTGTGTTTTTTTGGAGTACTGGCCGTGTTTCTCCTTGCTCTCCCATGCCGTCAAAGGTTGGCTTTACAGTGTTAAGCAAGTTCATTTTTTGCGATGCTGGCGGTGATGGTGATGCGCCCTTTCTTGTGTGCCCTGCTGTTTTTTGCGCTCTGCTGCTGCTTTCCTAATTCCGCGTGTGCGGCGGATGATACAGCTGCTAATACCACTGAGGATGTCAATGCTTCGGCGATACCGACTAATATGAAAGAAGCTTTTGACTGGGCATTCAAGGCGATGTTTAAGGCGCGGGAGGAGGTGGATGAGGCCAGCCAGCATTGTGTGCAAGCTAAACTAAGTGCGGCGAAGGCAGCTGGGCTTGAGAGAGAAGCAGAGATGGCTTTAAAAAAGCTTGGCGCGGAGGCTATGACACTGAGCAAGGCATTACGAGATGCGAGGGGAGCCAACAATGAAGCTAAGGCTGCCGTGACCGAATGCGAGGCTGCAGAGGAGGCCGCACAACAAGCAGAGATTGCGACGCTCGATGCCGCATACGAGGTGCTGAACCAAGTTAAGGCCGATAAGAAGGATAAGAATTCCAAAACAGAGGGTCTATTGGACAAGGCGGCAGAGCATACTGCAATTGCCGTAAAGAAGGCAAGGGAGGCGGAGGCGGAGTCTGAGAAGG
>NW_897982.1:0-869 GCF_000209065.1 Trypanosoma cruzi | reverse complement strand
AAACACGCTCAACAAATGTCATCCCGGGGACGCGGGTTTCGATTCCCCGCAGAAGCCTTAAGTTTTTTCCCATTTTTTTTTTTTTTTGAATTCTTGTTTCATATTGCTTTTTAAACTTCTGGTTTGCAGGACGGTGTGCGAGTTCTGCAATCGCACTGATTCCATCTGTTTCGTGGTTTGTGCGGCTGCGGCTGCGGTGGTGGCCGCGTGAGAGTGAGTGTGAGAGAGCCATGCACCGCCCGCATACACACACTTCCTTCTCTCTCTGTGTGTGTGTCCCCTTGCATGGACTCTCGTCGTCGCCTCACCCCACGAAGCACACACAATAATGTGCCCATTGTATATATGCATGCACACCCATGCAGGCCCGTTGGTGCTCTCTTTTGCACGACACGCACCGCTGCCGTCCTGCCTGGCTGCATGGGCGGAGCACCGTAACTGTTTCTGTTTTGTTTTCATTGCATTGAGTGGGCGACCTCTCTCTCTCTCCCTGTGTGTGTGTTTTGCTTTACGGGAGCAATGAGAGTGTGTGTGCGCTGGTAGTCCCACGCTTCGGCTTTTTGTTTTGTTTTTCTTTTTGATTTTGTGGTTGAGTGCACCCATTCCGCGGCTGCGTGTGTGTGTGTGTGATGATATGAGTAATTTGCGTGTGTGCTTATCTGCCTCTCTCTGCCGTTGCTTTCTTCAGACTCTCTTGTGGCGCACAGCTGCTCTGAAAGTATAGGCGCTGACAAACACACACACACATGCACACACATGCCGTGCTTAAAACGCTGAGAATGCACGCACGCACAGGATTGTGGCTGCCGAGGCCCTCGCGAGGGGGAAAAAACCTGCATTTTTTTTTTTTGACATGTTGCTCGGTGTGT
>NW_897981.1:0-869 GCF_000209065.1 Trypanosoma cruzi | reverse complement strand
CCATTCATAATTCGAAACAAAAATTTAGACCACAACGTGCGGTGCAGCAGCCACTCGAAAACGATCCGCCGAGTGCAGCACCCCTGTGGGCAAGATCTCGCGAAATTCCTCCAAGCAGCGGATGGTTCCGGGTTGTTTGGCGTCCAGTGTGTGAACACGCAAACAGACATTGACAGAGAGTGTCTCTGACCACCACCATTCATAATTCGAAACAAAAATTTAGACCACAACGTGCGGTGCAGCAGCCACTCGAAAACGATCCGCCGAGTGCAGCACCCCTGTGGGCAGGAGCTCGCGAAATTCCTCCAAGCAGCGGATAGTTCAGGGTTGTTTGGCGTCCAGTGTGTGAACACGCAAACAGACATTGACAGAGAGTGTCTCTGACCACCACCATTCATAATTCGAAACAGAAATTTAGACCACAGCGTGTGGTGCAGCAGCCACTCGAAAACGATCCGCCGAGTGCAGCACCCCTGTGGGCAAGATCTCGCGAATTTCCTCCAAGCAGCGGATGGTTCCGGGTTGTTTGGCGTCCAGTGTGTGAACACGCAAACAGACATTGAAAGAGAGTGTCTCTGACCACCACCATTCATAATTCGAAACAAAAATTTAGACCACAGCGTGTGGTGCAGCAGCCGCTCGAAAACGATCCGCCGAGTGCAGCACCCCTGTGGGCAAGATCTCGCGAAATTCCTCCAAGCAGCGGATAGTTCAGGGTTGTTTGGCGTCCAGTGTGTGAACACGCAAACAGACATTGAAAGAGAGTGTCTCTGACCACCACCATTCATAATTCGAAACAAAAATTTAGACCACAACGTGCGGTGCAGCAGCCGCTCGAAAACGATCCGGCGAGTGCAGCACCCCTGTGG
>NW_897980.1:0-869 GCF_000209065.1 Trypanosoma cruzi | reverse complement strand
AGACCACAGCGTGTGGTGCAGCAGCCGCTCGAAAACGATTATCCGACTGCAGCACCCTTGTGGGCAAGATCTCGCGACATTCCTCCAAGCAGCGGATAATTCAGGGTTGTTTGGCGTCCAGTGTGTGAACACGCAAACAGACATTGAAAGAGAGTGCCTCTGACCACCACCATTCATAATTCGAAACAAAAATTTAGACCACAGCCTGTGGTGCAGCAGCCGCTCGAAAACGATTATCCGACTGCAGCACCCTTGTGGGCAAGATCTCGCGACATTCCTCCAAGCAGCGGATAGTTCAGGGTTGTTTGGCGTCCAGTGTGTGAACACGCAAACAGACATTGAAAGAGAGTGCCTCTGACCACCACCATTCATAATTCGAAACAAAAATTTAGACCACAGCGTGTGGTGCAGCAGCCACTCGAAAACGATTATCCGACTGCAGCACCCTTGTGGGCAAGATCTCGCGACATTCCTCCAAGCAGCGGATAGTTCAGGGTTGTTTGGCGTCCAGTGTGTGAACACGCAAACAGACATTGAAAGAGAGTGCCTCTGACCACCACCATTCATAATTCGAAACAAAAATTTAGACCACAGCGTGTGGTGCAGCAGCCGCTCGAAAACGATTATCCGACTGCAGCACCCTTGTGGGCAAGATCTCGCGACATTCCTCCAAGCAGCGGATAGTTCAGGGTTGTTTGGCGTCCAGTGTGTGAAACACGCAACAGACATTGAAAGAGAGTGCCTCTGAACACCACCATTCATAATTCGAAACAAAAATTAGACCACAGCCTGTGGTGCAGCAGCCGCTCGAAAACGATTATCCGACTGCAGCACCCTTGTTGGGCAGATCTCGCGACATTCCTCCCAGC
>NW_897979.1:0-869 GCF_000209065.1 Trypanosoma cruzi | reverse complement strand
AACGCCAAAGAGGAAAATGAACTAACAGGCATCGGTGGCATTTGTTCTACCCTGGCTGTTTCCGACGCGTGCATTTCATGTCTTACATCAACAAGCAAGAAAGAGGACTCCGCGCTTAGAATGCCATGAAGGGATAATCCTCCATCGGACCCGTTGCACGTCCCCCACATCTCAGGCGGAAAGTCCGTCCCCATCGCCTCCTCCTGCGAGGCATGCACAACAAACTTCACCTCACGAGGTGGTTCCTCCGCGTGGTTTTTGTGTGACATCATCGCTGTATGCAGGGATTGCATAACACGCTCATAAATGACTTTGTTGCGTTTGTAGCACCATGCATTTTCATTCAACAAATCTGAGAAAAACGTCGAGGTTCTCCCAACCTCCTGACGCACAAATCGCAACAGCCAAGGAAAGTGCTGAATATGAATGCCCAGCTGCATGCTTGTGTATTTGCCTCCCTTGTAGCAGCACGCGAAGGCGCGGACGGCATCACCTGCGTCTCCCCCACCTGAAAGCAGCGCCTGGGCGTTCGTGTCGAACAGGAGAAAATGCATAAACTCTGTGCTCGTGACAGGGGCTGTGTTGGTGCCCACACTCACACCAAACAAGTGCCGGACGCATGGCAATGCCGCAAGGGAGCAGCCAAGACCAAGTTCGGCGTACATCTCAACATTCTCCGTGAGGCACACCTCCGCCTCCAGCTCATACAACGTCACCACAGGCCGTGTCGCCACGGCGCTCTGAATCATTGCCGTAATACGGGATTGAAGCACCGCTGTAGATGCCAATGACGGCACCTGCTCTCATGAGAAGGGCAGTCCGTCTGGAAGCGGGGCTGCCCTTCTTTACTGTAAAACTCGCGTATATCT
>NW_897978.1:0-869 GCF_000209065.1 Trypanosoma cruzi | reverse complement strand
AAGAAGAAAGAGCGAGACGGCGCGGAAGTGACGTCCCACACACCACCACGACGCTCCCACGCATGTCGTTGCATGTAAAATGGTGCAAGTGGAATGGAAAATACTGCGTGCGGTCAACAAAATAACGCCGTGCCGCTCCTCTCTCCGTCCCATTTATAACCCTTCCAGGCACAAAAGCCGCACAAATTACACGCAGCGACAGGCACACGAAATCACAAAAATATGCGCACAATAAACTAATCAAAAAAGGAAGATCCGCCACCCCAGCAGAAACGAGCACCACACGCATAAAAACATATAAAATGAGCACCGCCACACAAATGGGCGTATTTTGCAAACAGCAATTACAAAGCAAAACAGACAAACATAAACGGTGGATGGAAATGGCTCTCTTATGAAGTGCAGCGGATCCGGGAAAAGAAACCGCCCCGCGAAGACTTTTTCCCGCTCTTTTTCACGGAACAGCTACTGGCACTGTCGCTGTGCGTCGTCCCGCGCCTTGGCCTGACGTTCCCAGCAGCTCGTCCCTTATCGGCCACGCCCTTTTGCCTTTGAAGTGGAACGGCTACTGAGGGAGCTGCCATGTCGGTTGGCGCCTCCTCTGATGCGCCCAACGGATTCACCCGGGGGTTCCGCTCCCTGTCGTCTTTGTCCAGCTCCTCTTCCTCTTCTATTGGCCGTGGTGCACACAACGGGTGGACGTCCGCCAACATATTCCCGGAAGCTTGAGAGCTGCGCGGACGTGTGGCGGATGGGGGCAGGGATGAGTTGACGGACCCGCGTCCTCTGGAAGGCGGACTACGCCCGCCTCCTCCCTCTCAATTTCATACGATTGGCACTGGCTCCCCGCGTCCGTGAAATTGCCACGC
>NW_897977.1:0-869 GCF_000209065.1 Trypanosoma cruzi | reverse complement strand
TTGCTTCGGAGTTAGGTCGATTTATTATTATTTTTTTTTTTGCACAACCCCCCCCCCCCCTTTTTTTTTTTGTTCTGTACTTTTTGAGTGTTGCCTTCAGCCGCAGTGATCATCCCCTGTTTCTGTCCACGTATACTTGTGGGCTGCGGGCATTTGGTGTGCTTTCTTGGCTAGAAAGTTTTTTATTTTTTATTTTTTCTTACTGGGCTCTTCACACGGGATTGTGACGGCAGAAGAGGAGTAAGGAAACAGCAAAGGAAGAGGATAGTGAAAAGGGGGTTGGTGGAGCGAAGGGGCGGGGATGTCGGCTCCATGCAATTTCAGCGACCAGATCACTGGCGAGGTGGTTGTGCCGTCATCGTGGCGTAAAGAGGCCATATGTATTGATGCAACATGCCAGACTGGACCGCTCAGCCTGCGTGAAGAGGCGGTGCAGACGACCATAAGTGCGCTGCAAGTAGTCAACAGGCTTGACAAGCAGGTAGGCCATGAGAAGAAGACGATTCAAGCTACTTTGGATGGTCTTCAGTACGTGTACGCGGGGGTGGAGTTTGACGAGGAAAAACTTGCCATGTTCTTGGAGGAATCTAAAGTTGATGTGCTGTCAATGTTGTACCGCAACGCAAAGAGTGGAGCATTCAGCAACTATGAGCCCAACTGGTCAGCAAAGGGCACTGAAGTTGTGCCTGTGGCCACACTTTCCTCGGCATATGCCGTGGAGGGTGAGCTGCATGTGCTGTCGCTCAGCTGGAATTCAGCTGGTACACTGCTTGCGGTGGCATATGGCCGCATGGACACAGCGGGATGGTGCTACAGCAGTGGCGTTGTGGGCATCTGGAATTTGGCGCGCCCAGACATGGATGTGAATG
>NW_897976.1:0-869 GCF_000209065.1 Trypanosoma cruzi | reverse complement strand
AACAACCCTGAACTATCCGCTGCTTGAGGAATTTCGCGAGCTCTGCCCCACAAAGGGTGCTGCACTCGGCTGATCGTTTTCGAGCGGCTGCTGCATCACAGGTTGTGGTCCAAATTTTTGTTTCCGATTGTGAATGGTGGGAGTCAGAGGCACTCTCTGTCAATATCTGTTTGCGTGTTCACACACTGGACACCAAACAACCCTGAACTATCCGCTGCTTGGAGGAATTTCGCGAGCTCTTGCCCACACGGGTGCTGCACTCGGCTGATCGTTTTCGAGCGGCCGCTGCATCACACGTTGTGGTCCAAATTCTTGTTTCCGATTGTGAATGGTGGGAGTCAGAGGCACTCTCTGTCAATATCTGTTTGCGTGTTCACACACTGGACACCAAACAACCCTGAATTATCCGCTGCTTGGAGGAATTTCGCGAGCTCTTGCCCACACGGGTGCTGCACTCGGCTGATCGTTTTCGAGCGGCCGCTGCATCACAGGTTGTGGTCCAAATTTTTGTTTCCGATTGTGAATGGTGGGAGTCAGAGGCACTCTCTGTCAATATCTGTTTGCGTGTTCACACACTGGACACCAAACAAACCTGAATTATCCGCTGCTTGGAGGAATTTCGCGAGCTCTTGCCCACACGGGTGCTGCACTCGGCTGATCGTTTTCGAGCGGCCGCTGCATCACACGTTGTGGTCCAAATTTTTGTTTCCGATTGTGAATGGTGGGAGTCAGAGGCACTCTCTGTCAATATCTGTTTGCGTGTTCACACACTGGACACCAAACAACCCTGAACTATCCGCTGCTTGGAGGAATTTCGCGAGCTCTTGCCCACAAGGGTATGCACTCGGCTGATCGTTTCGAGCTTCCAG
>NW_897975.1:0-869 GCF_000209065.1 Trypanosoma cruzi | reverse complement strand
TTACGTGAAAAGGAGTCGCGCGACCGCATTTTTTTAGCTCAGTCGCAAACACGCTCACATTGTCATCCGGGGACGCGGGTTCGATTCCCGCAGAAGCCTAAGTTTTTTCCATTTTTTTTTTTTTTGAATTCTTGTTTCATATTGCTTTTTAAACTTCTGGTTTGCAGGACGGTGTGCGAGTTCTGCAATCGCACTGATTCCATCTGTTTCGTGGTTTGTGCGGCTGCGGCTGCGGTGGTGGCCGCGTGAGAGTGAGTGTGAGAGAGCCATGCACCGCCCGCATACACACACTTCCTTCTCTCTCTGTGTGTGTGTCCCCTTGCATGGACTCTCGTCGTCGCCTCACCCCACGAAGCACACACAATAATGTGCCCATTGTATATATGCATGCACACCCATGCAGGCCCGTTGGTGCTCTCTTTTGCACGACACGCACCGCTGCCGTCCTGCCTGGCTGCATGGGCGGAGCACCGTAACTGTTTCTGTTTTGTTTTCATTGCATTGAGTGGGCGACCTCTCTCTCTCTCCCTGTGTGTGTGTTTTGCTTTACGGGAGCAATGAGAGTGTGTGTGCGCTGGTAGTCCCACGCTTCGGCTTTTTGTTTTGTTTTTCTTTTTGATTTTGTGGTTGAGTGCACCCATTCCGCGGCTGCGTGTGTGTGTGTGTGATGATATGAGTAATTTGCGTGTGTGCTATCTGCCTCTCTCTGCCGTTGCTTTCTTCAGACTCTCTTGTGGCGCACAGCTGCTCTGCAAGTATAGGCGCTGACAAACACACACACACATGCACACACATGCCGTGCTTAAAACGCTGAGAATGCACGCACGCACAGGATTGTGGCTGCCGAGGCCCTCGAGAGGGGGAAAAAA
>NW_897974.1:0-869 GCF_000209065.1 Trypanosoma cruzi | reverse complement strand
AACCACGCTCACAATGTCATCCGGGGACGCGGGTTCGATTCCCGCAGAAGCCTAAGTTTTTTCCATTTTTTTTTTTGAATTCTTGTTTCATATGCTTTTTAAAACTTCTGGCTTGCAGGACGGTGTGCGAGTTCTGCAATCGCACTGATTCCATCTGTTTCGTGGTTTGTGCGGCTGCGGCTGCGGTGGTGGCCGCGTGAGAGTGAGTGTGAGAGAGCCATGCACCGCCCGCATACACACACTTCCTTCTCTCTCTGTGTGTGTGTCCCCTTGCATGGACTCTCGTCCTCGCCTCACCCCACGAAGCACACACAATAATGTGCCCATTGTATATATGCATGCACACCCATGCAGGCCCGTTGGTGCTCTCTTTTGCACGACACGCACCGCTGCCGTCCTGCCTGGCTGCATGGGCGGAGCACCGTAACTGTTTCTGTTTTGTTTTCATTGCATTGAGTGGGCGACCCTTCTCTCTCTCTCCCTGTGTGTGTGTTTTGCTTTACGGGAGCAATGAGAGTGTGTGTGCGCTGGTAGTCCCACGCTTCGGCTTTTTGTTTTGTTTTTCTTTTTGATTTTGTGGTTGAGTGCACCCATTCCGCGGCTGCGTGTGTGTGTGTGTGTGATGATATGAGTAATTTGCGTGTGTGCTTATCTGCCTCTCTCTGCCGTTGCTTTCTTCAGACTCTCTTGTGGCGCACAGCTGCTCTGCAAGTATAGGCGCTGACAAACACACACACACATGCACACACATGCCGTGCTTAAAACGCTGAGAATGCACGCACGCACAGGATTGTGGCTGCCGAGGCCCTCGCGAGGGGGAAAAAACCTGCATTTTTTTTTTTTGACATGTTGCTCGGTGTGTGCAACGC
>NW_897973.1:0-869 GCF_000209065.1 Trypanosoma cruzi | reverse complement strand
GTGATCCTCGATGAGGATATACGCAAGCTTCGCGATAACGGTGTCGACAATCTACCGGGGGTGGTCATTAGCTGCTGCGGAGGTAAAAGCAACTGTTCATAACTCCACCAACATTTTTCTTGGATGCGGCTGCCGAGGAGGCGAGGAACCCAACGACGACGACCGCACCGGAGAAACTGGAGGGATGCTACGAGTCTGTGCACAATGCGAGGCGGAGCCATGCGGTGGAAGCTCCGGACGGCGTGGAGCGAAGAAAACGGGGATGGGAATGGGGGTGCATGAGGGGTAGCCAGAACAGTCATGGACGTACAAGAAAGCTGACGACGCTATCGAAAAGAATGACGCTGTGCAGCAATCCGGTGCGGCACCTCCCGTGTTGATGGTGCTCACCTCGGAGAAGGATGGCCGTACTCGTGGCATACGATACAGGATCTTCCTAAGGACGTTTTTGTAAACTGTGAGGTGGGTCGAGTGTGGCATGTCGTCAGGGGCGATCTAACCGCGTGGTTCAGCCCTCACGGTGGTACCGACTTTACGCCCAAGCGACGTGTATTGATTGGGACGCCCGGGATTGGGAAATCGGTGGCTGCCGGTTCGCACCTCCTCTACCAGCTGCTGCACTGCGATGTGGAGAAACTCCAAGTGGTTGTCCACTGTTTTGGTGGAGATGCGTACGTGTCTGACAAGACCACCCGAGCGGTGACAAGATACGGCGATGAGGACATGTGCATCTCGGAGTTGAGAAGTCTGAGGGGGCATGGGAGGAATGTGTATACTATCCACGATGTGGCAAAGGAGGGAACGCCGCCACCGAGACATTTTGCGCCTACTTCTGGATGGGGCATGATTGCGGTGTCATTCCCGGAGGC
>NW_897972.1:0-869 GCF_000209065.1 Trypanosoma cruzi | reverse complement strand
GGTTTGGCAAGCTCCAATCAAAACAACAACAACAACGAAAATACAGGAAGAAATGAAGCAAAATTCAAAAATCCTCCGCAAAAGGCAAGCCACACCACCTCTCCCCCTTCTTTATTCCGTTGCTTATCTTTTCGGCGATCCCGTTTGAAAAAAAAGAAAAAACCTACACCGCACAAGAAATAGAGCCCGCCATCGTTGTTTTTTTCTCTTTTCATTCTTTTTATTTGTGCGTTTTACCAGAATGCTCTGAATACTGTCACTCATCGTCCATCAATAGTGTGTGTTGCAGGGCGGGCTGCTGCTCCTGGGAGTAGGTGAAATCCGCATGATCACCCTCTTGCGTGAGCTGCGGAATGGCGCCGCTGGCAACGGCAAGCATTTTTAAGGCGTCATGCGCCACCGGAGGCGCCGCCACGGACACACCGACAGGCAGTGGAGTGTCAAAGAGTGGCGTTTCATCCCACAGTGTGTCTTTCTTGTCGCCACCATTTTCCCTCCGTTTCTTCGTGCTTGTCGCCGCCACGAAAGCGTGTGGTCGTAACCGCTTATCCATGCGCCCTAATTCCACCAGTGCTCCTCCGTACTCGGCACCTCCCGCTGCTTCTTTTGGATCACGAGGAAACATCTTTTCGTAAAACGCCACCGCTTTGGGGTCAGCGCGAACAACGCTCGGGTCAAACTCCGTAATGACGAGATCCTCCCGTCGACGGACTCGCGAGAGCGCCACGTACGCCTGTCCATACTCAAAAAAACTCCTGTTAATTTCCACCTGCGCCATCGGAAGCGTCATGCCCTGCACGCGATGCACCGTCAGAGCCCACGCCAGCTGGCAGGGGGATTTGCGTGCGTGCGGGCACAACACGTCCATC
>NW_897971.1:0-869 GCF_000209065.1 Trypanosoma cruzi | reverse complement strand
ACACTCCTCCAAGCAGCGGATAGTTCAGGGTTGTTTGGCGTCCAGTGTGTGAACACGCAAACAGACATTGAAAGAGAGTGCCTCTGACCACCACCATTCATAATTCGAAACAAAAATTTAGACCACAACGTGCGGTGCAGCAGCCGCTCGAAAACGATTATCCGACTGCAGCACCCTTGTGGGCAAGATCTCGCGACATTCCTCCAAGCAGCGGATAGTTCAGGGTTGTTTGGCGTCCAGTGTGTGACACGCAAACAGACATTGAAAGAGAGTGCCTCTGACCACCACCATTCATAATTCGAAACAAAAATTTAGACCACAGCGTGTGGTGCAGCAGCCGCTCGAAAAGATTATCCGACTGCAGCACCCTTGTGGGCAAGATCTCGCGACATTCCTCCAAGCAGCGGATAGTTCAGGGTTGTTTGGCGTCCAGTGTGTGAACACGCAAACAGACATTGAAAGAGAGTGCCTCTGACCACCACCATTCATAATTCGAAACAAAAATTTAGACCACAGCGTGTGGTGCAGCAGCCGCTCGAAAACGATCCGGCGAGTGCAGCACCCCTGTGGGCAAGAGCTCGCGAAATTCCTCCAAGCAGCGGATAGTTCAGGGTTGTTTGGTGTCCAGTGTGTGAACACGCAAACAGACATTGAAAGAGAGTGCCTCTGACCACCACCATTCATAATTCGAAACAAAAACATAGACCACAGCGTGTGGTGCAGCAGCCACTCGAAAACGATTATCCGACTGCAGCACCCTTGTGGGCAAGATCTCGCGACATTCCTCCAAGCAGCGGATAGTTCAGGGTTGTTTGGCGTCCAGTGTGTGAACACGCAAACAGACATTGAAAGAGAGTGCCTCTGACCAC
>NW_897970.1:0-869 GCF_000209065.1 Trypanosoma cruzi | reverse complement strand
AATGAAAACAAAACAGAAACAGTTACGGTGCTCCGCCCATGCAGCCAGGCAGGACGGCAGCGGTGCGTGTCGTGCAAAAGAGAGCACCAACGGGCCTGCATGGGTGTGCATGCATATATACAATGGGCACATTATTGTGTGTGCTTCGTGGGGTGAGGCGACGACGAGAGTCCATGCAAGGGGACACACACACAGAGAGAGAAGGAAGTGTGTGTATGCGGGCGGTGCATGGCTCTCTCACACTCACTCTCACGCGGCCACCACCGCAGCCGCAGCCGCACAAACCACGAAACAGATGGAATCAGTGCGATTGCAGAACTCGCACACCGTCCTGCAAACCAGAAGTTTAAAAAGCAATATGAAACAAGAATTCAAAAAAAAAAAAAATGGAAAAAACTTAGGCTTCTGCGGGAATCGAACCCGCGTCCCCGGATGACATTGTGAGCGTGTTTGCCACTGAGCTAAAAAAATGCGGTCGCGCGACTCCTTTTCACGTAAAGTATTAATGTCGATCTTCGAACAATCGAGCACATTTGCGTTGTCCCCTGGAAAACGAAAAAGACGTGTTTAGGATGCGCAGCCGCAGCGTGGTTACTACTGTAAGTCGTCATATATCTAACGCCCGAGGCCACCGCTGCAGCTTGGATAATTCGACACGTCGTGCTGTATCTAACGTCCGGGGCAGCCGCTGCAACTTGGATAATTCGACACGTCGTCCCGTATCTAACGTCCGGGGCAGCCGCTGCAACTTGGATAATTCGACACGTCGTCCTGTATCTAGCGTCCGGGGCCACCGCCCTACCATTTTTTATTTCTTGCGGCGGCCAACCCCGGTAGTAAGGACAAAAAAAAGAATCGCGTATCTTTAA
>NW_897969.1:0-869 GCF_000209065.1 Trypanosoma cruzi | reverse complement strand
CATGCAGAACGATCGTGCCCTCCAGCGACGTCACGTTCGTTATGTTGACGAGGGCGTGGGGCATCGGGCGCGCCGTGCTCTCGCTGAGGCCACCAATCCGCAGCTGCGCGCCGCCCGCAAGCACGCAGTGTCGCAGCGTCACGTTCAGCGCGTCAGCGAACACGTCCATCGAGCGCAGGTCCACCGCCACAGTGATCGGTCCACTGAACAACACCGAGTCGAAGCACGCCGTCGCACGCCAGCCGCCGACCGTCACCGACTCCGTCAGCGTCACGCCACTCACGCAGCCCTCCGCGCCGCCACCACCGCCGCCGGCCCTCGCAGGCGGCACGTTGAACGGCAGGCACGCATCGCCCACACCGCCGGCACGGCAGCTGCACACGCAGTCGGAGAATGACGCCGTCAGCGCATCGAAGCACGCCAGCGCTGCCTCACAGCCGTCGCACGGCACCACG
The DNA here is from genome assembly GCF_000209065.1 of Trypanosoma cruzi. Taxonomy (NCBI): domain Eukaryota; phylum Euglenozoa; class Kinetoplastea; order Trypanosomatida; family Trypanosomatidae; genus Trypanosoma; species Trypanosoma cruzi. The sequence goes on along the minus strand of NW_897969.1, from coordinate 414 downwards.
CTCACGGAGGGCAGGCCGGCCATGCGGTAGTCGCCGCTGCTCTGCAGCACCCGGCCGCCGGCACGGTTGCACTGCACCGACACGACGCCGCTCGCGATCGTCGGCCCGGAGACAAGCGTCGCGGCAGTGCCAGCGCAGCGCGCAATCGACACGGTGCCGCCGCTCAGCGTCACCCCCGACAGCGACGCCACCGACGACGCCTCGCCCACCGCCCACACGTCGTGCAGGTCCAGCCACCCGCCGACATCGACCGTCCCACCGTCGCAGCGCACCAGCGGCGACGCAACAGACCCCTCGACGCCCACAAAGCGCAGCACCGAGTCAAACACCGCGAGGCACTCGCCAAGCACAAGGCCGCCGCCGCCGCTCACGAACGACACGTTTGTCACGGAGAAAACCGGGTGACTCCGCAGA
>NW_897968.1:0-869 GCF_000209065.1 Trypanosoma cruzi | reverse complement strand
TGGGCAAGAGCTCGCGAAATTCCTCCAAGCAGCGGATAGTTCAGGGTTGTTTGGTGTCCAGTGTGTGAACACGCAAACAGATATTGACAGAGAGTGTCTCTGACTCCCACCATTCACAATCAGAAACAAAAATTTGGACCACAACGTGTGATGCAGCGACCGCTCGAAAACAATCAGCCGAGTGCAGCACCCTTGTGGGCAAGAGCTCGCGAAATTCCTCCAAGCAGCGGATAGTTCAGGGTTGTTTGGTGTCCAGTGTGTGAACACGCAAACAGATATTGACAGAGAGTGTCTCTGACTCCCACCATTCACAATCGGAAAGAGAAATTTAGACCACAACGTGTGATGCAGCGACCGCTCGAAAACGATCAGCCGAGTGCAGCACCCTTGTGGGCAAGAGCTCGCGAAATTCCTCCAAGCAGCGGATAATTCAGGGTTGTTTGGTGTCCAGTGTGTGAACACGCAAACAGATATTGACAGAGAGTGTCTCTGACTCCCACCATTCACAATCAGAAACAAAAATTTGGACCACAACGTGTGATGCAGCGACCGCTCAAAACAATCAGCCGAGTGCAGCACCCTTGTGGGCAAGAGCTCGCGAAATTCCTCCAAGCAGCGGATAGTTCAGGGTTGTTTGGTGTCCAGTGTGTGAACACGCAAACAGATATTGACAGAGAGTGTCTCTGACTCCCACCATTCACAATCGGAAAGAGAAATTTAGACCACAACGTGTGATGCAGCGACCGCTCGAAAACAATCAGCCGAGTGCAGCACCCTTGTGGGCAAGAGCTCGCGAAATTCCTCCAAGCAGCGGATAATTCAGGGTTGTTTGGTGTCCCAGTGCATGAACACGCAAACAGATATGACAG
>NW_897967.1:0-869 GCF_000209065.1 Trypanosoma cruzi | reverse complement strand
CTTGCACCGAATGGAAGGATTCCGTGAGTGTACGGCGGACTTTATGAGCGGGAAGATGTTGACGATGCGTTACTACAACTGCCTGCGAACAGAGTTTTTCCCATCTGAAAGCGCCTTTCAGAAGGTGTTTCCTCTGGTCGTTGCCACCGTCCCGCTTCCGGAGAGACGCGATGCTCTTGTGCAGATTGAGAAGATGCGAAACTCACCCGAGGTGCAGCATGCCCAGCGGATGCAGGAGGAGGAGGAGAAAAAGAAAAAGGATAGTGAGAAGTGGAAGAAACAGACCGAATACTTGGAACGCATTCAACAGGGGTCGAAAAGGCAAAAGGGGAATAACAGCGGCGGACGCAATGTGTGGCTGGAAAGAGGCAGTGCCGCTCTTATTAACCAGGCACACGGGAAACAGTCAGAGACACAAGAAAAAGAACAACCGCGGCAGCAGCAGGGGTCCCAACAGACTTTGTGGGGAAAAGATAATAAACATGCCAGTCAAAAAAGCGGCAATGAGCGTTCTTTGTCTGGCGATGCCACCAGTGCTCGTCCTACTGCTTGGGGTGCAGCGCAGGAACGGCAGCAGCCTCGCCTATCATTGCTTCCCATAGGAGCTGCGGGGTATTACCCGAACCCAGAGGATTTTCCGGCGTTGCCCACGAGGAACCCCTCTCGAGCACTGGGACTGCCACAAGCGAAACGAACCTCGCGACCGAATGCGTGGTACCGCAAATGAGCCTCAAAGAAGCAAAGAGGAGTGGTGTCTGGGGATGTGTATGGGCGTGTGTCTGCGCCGCTGATGAATGACGAGGATGGGAAAAAAGGACAGGGACGACGAATACGGTAAATGAAAGGGTTCCATCGGGCAGCATCAGAGA
>NW_897966.1:0-869 GCF_000209065.1 Trypanosoma cruzi | reverse complement strand
CTTACGGGACACATTACGGATCTCCGGGCGCCTCACTTACCAAATTTCGAGACTCGAGCGCTCCTGCACATCGTGTGGGACGACCCGTGAGTTGGGGGTCCAGCAAGGGCTGATCATCGCGGAGAGGCAGAGATTATGCTCGGAGTATACCAACACCGTTACAGACGTTGATAATCGGAGCGCGCGGCCTCAACATCAAATGGAGGAAGCGAATAACCACTTCTCGGCGCGCGCATCCAACATTGCGGTGGCGGACGGTCTTCTTGCGCAACGAGAATCGGCGCTTGCCGGGCGCGAACGCCATTTATAGACAGCCCTGCCCAACCCCAGGCGAAACTCCGGGAACGAGAGGCACGCATCAGTGACTTGGGGGCGTGCCAGCATCCACGTTTCCCCAACGCACTCTCACGGGAGGGAGACGGCGGGTCAACACCCAAACGTCTCAGGACAATTTTGGGCGACCACATATTCCTCACTCGATGCCTTTGCCCTCCCGCACCTTCCCCTTGGAACACGACACCGGTGCAGAGGATCAGGTACTGCATTTCCTTGCATTGGACGTCAACACTTGGGCCCCGCGTGTATGGAATGACGTCGTCTCCGGAGTCCTTGTCGACCTCCGATGCGCATACGGTTATTATTGGCACCGTGGGGATGCTCACGCTCAAATTGCCATCGACGGTTTTGTGTCGTGCAGACGCGCGCTGGAGATAGATCGGGAGCCCACCGATCAGTTCATGGATTTTGGCAGGGCCCTGCCGCAGGACTTTCCGGATGCTGATTGCGATAACAACCGACCCCAACATATCCCGTCCTCCACACTTCGTGCCCGCCTTCACATGGCCGTTCTCGAGGCCGACACGTTCGCG
>NW_897965.1:0-869 GCF_000209065.1 Trypanosoma cruzi | reverse complement strand
TTGTGGGATGGATGCTTCCTTTATCGGGCCACGAAAAGCCCATCTTTTTTACCCGTATTTTTGTGGACGCCATGTCACGCCTGTTAGTTCACAGGGATCGCGACACAAGGGCGGAGGCGGCAGAAATGCTCTACGCCTTCCTCTGCGGCCTTGCGAATAATCCACGCATCCCGGCCGTAAACCTTCGGTGGTTGGCCTCCCAACTCTTCTCGTTACTGCGACCGCTTTCGCTGCAATGGAAGACGTACATGCAGTTGTGCGAAAAGGTAGAAGGCACTGTTGCTGCAGTCGATCAGAGGCAACTTGTCGTGAGCATCTTGTGGATCACGTATTACACCTCTCGGGAGGTCCTACGCCAGTGGCTGTTGACGGAGGAGGACAGCAAGGTCTTTGCCGGTTTCATGAGTCTTATGACCGATGCGCAGTCCTTTCTTCGCTACAACGCAGGCACCGACAAGTCCGAGTTTCGCGGAGGGAAGAATACAGCGAAGGAATTGCGGGAGTGGGATGCACGCATGTCGACATTTTCGACGGCCATGGGATCGCGAATGTGCAGCATTTTTCTTGAGTATATTCCGCACGTTTTGAGAACGCTGCGCAACGATAGGGCAAACGTTGTGGTTTATCCTTTTTTTATTGCGCTCGAGAATCTTGTGCATCTGGGAAACTCCACGTTGGCACTACAAATTGGTTCCAGCGCCTTGTTTGAGGTCGTTTGCTCGTTGTTTCCGGAGATCATCAGTCGGACGGCACGAATGAGTAGCGGCATAGTGCTGCTCACCTTTCGCCTCATGAGTAGTTGTTCTCAGCACGTCCGCTCCATTGCCGGGCGAACATTTTTTTTTATGAGTCAGTCGTATTTCAAGTGG
>NW_897964.1:0-869 GCF_000209065.1 Trypanosoma cruzi | reverse complement strand
ACACCTATGGTGTATGCATTTATTTGCATACATTCAATCAATTGTTATCTAAGGAAATACTTACATATGGTTCGTGCAAACAAACGCAACGAGGCTCTACGAATCGAGAGTGCGTTGCTTAACAAAATCGCAATGCTTGGAACTGAGAAGACAGCGGAAGCTGTGGGCGTTGATAAGTCGCAGATCAGCAGGTGGAAGAGGGACTGGATTCCAAAGTTCTCAATGCTGCTTGCTGTTCTTGAATGGGGGGTCGTTGACGACGACATGGCTCGATTGGCGCGACAAGTTGCTGCGATTCTCACCAATAAAAAACGCCCGGCGGCAACCGAGCGTTCTGAACAAATCCAGATGGAGTTCTGAGGTCATTACTGGATCTATCAACAGGAGTCATTATGACAAATACAGCAAAAATACTCAACTTCGGCAGAGGTAACTTTGCCGGACAGGAGCGTAATGTGGCAGATCTCGATGATGGTTACGCCAGACTATCAAATATGCTGCTTGAGGCTTATTCGGGCGCAGATCTGACCAAGCGACAGTTTAAAGTGCTGCTTGCCATTCTGCGTAAAACCTATGGGTGGAATAAACCAATGGACAGAATCACCGATTCTCAACTTAGCGAGATTACAAAGTTACCTGTCAAACGGTGCAATGAAGCCAAGTTAGAACTCGTCAGAATGAATATTATCAAGCAGCAAGGCGGCATGTTTGGACCAAATAAAAACATCTCAGAATGGTGCATCCCTCAAAACGAGGGAAAATCCCCTAAAACGAGGGATAAAACATCCCTCAAATTGGGGGATTGCTATCCCTCAAAACAGGGGGACACAAAAGACACTATTACAAAAGAAAAAAAGAAAAGATTATTC
>NW_897963.1:0-869 GCF_000209065.1 Trypanosoma cruzi | reverse complement strand
GCGAGATCTTGCCCACATGGGTGCTGCACTCGGCGGATCGTTTTCGAGTGGCTGCTGCACCACACGCTGTGGTCTAAATTTTTGTTTCGAATTATGAATGGTGGTGGTCAGAGACACTCTCTTTCAATGTCTGTTTGCGTGTTCACACACTGGACGCCAAACAACCCTGAACTATCCGCTGCTTGGAGGAATTTCGCGAGATCTTGCCCACAAGGGTGCTGCAGTCGGCGGATCGTTTTCGAGCGGCTGCTGCACCGCACGTTGTGGTCTAAATTTTTGTTTTGAATTATGAATGGTGGTGGTCAGAGACACTCTCTTTCAATGTCTGTTTGCGTTTTCACACACTGGACGCCAAACAACCCTGAACTATCCGCTGCTTGGAGGAATTTCGCGAGATCTTGCCCACAAGGGTGCTGCAGTCGGCGGATCGTTTTCGAGCGGCCGCTGCACCGCACGTTGTGGTCTAAATTTTTGTTTCGAATTATGAATGGTGGTGGTCAGAGACACTCTCTTTCAATGTCTGTTTGCGTGTTCACACACTGGACGCCAAACAACCCGGAACTATCCGCTGCTTGGAGGAGTTTCGCGAGATCTTGCCCACATGGGTGCTGCACTCGGCGGATCGTTTTCGAGTGGCTGCTGCACCACACGTTGTGGTCTAAATTTTTGTTTCGAATTATGAATGGTGGTGGTCAGAGGCACTCTCTTTCAATGTCTGTTTGCGTGTTCACACACTGGACGCCAAACAACCCGGAACTATCCGCTGATTGGAGGAGTTTCGCGAGATCTTGCCCACATGGGTGCTGCAATGGGCGGATCGTTTTCGAGTGGCTGCTGCACCACCACGTTGTGGTCTAAATTTTGTTCGA
>NW_897962.1:0-869 GCF_000209065.1 Trypanosoma cruzi | reverse complement strand
CAGCGGATAGTTCCGGGTTGTTTGGCGTCCAGTGTGTGAACACACAAACAGACATTGAAAGAGAGTGTCTCTGGCCACCACCATTCATAATTCGAAACAAAAATTTAGACCACAGCGTGTGGTGCAGCGGCCGCTCGAAAACGATCCGCCGAGTGCAGCACCCATGTGGGCAAGATCTCGCGAAATTCCTCCAAGCAGCGGATAGTTCCGGGTTGTTTGGCGTCCAGTGTGTGAACACGCAAACAGACATTGAAAGAGAGTGTCTCTGGCCACCACCATTCATAATTCGAAACAAAAATTTAGACCACAGCGTGTGGTGCAGCGGCCGCTCGAAAACGATCCGCCGAGTGCAGCACCCCTGTGGGCAAGATCTCGCGAAATTCCTCCAAGCAGCGGATAGTTCAGGGTTGTTTGGCGTCCAGTGTGTGAACACGCAAACAGACATTGACAGAGAGTGTCTCTGACCACCACCATTCATAATTCGAAACAAAAATTTAGACCACAGCGTGTGGTGCAGCGGCCCCTCGAAAACGATCCGCCGAGTGCAGCACCCCTGTGGGCAAGAGCTCGCGAAATTCCTCCAAGCAGCGGATGGTTCCGGGTTGTTTGGCGTCCAGTGTGTGAACACGCAAACAGACATTGAAAGAGAGTGTCTCTGACCACCACCATTCATAATTCGAAACAGAAATTTAGACCACAGCGTGTGGTGCAGCAGCCACTCGAAAACGATCCGCCGAGTGCAGCACCCCTGTGGGCAAGATCTCGCGAAACTCCTCCAAGCAGCGGATAGTTCCGGGTTGTTTGGCGTCCCAGTGTGTGAACACGCAAACAGACATTGACAGAGAGTGTCTCTGACCACCACCATTCAT
>NW_897961.1:0-869 GCF_000209065.1 Trypanosoma cruzi | reverse complement strand
CTTCAACGGAACCCTCGCAATGAATTTCGCCGAGGGACGCTTCACCTCAATGACGTTAGACAACTCCGTGTTAACGTGTATGTAACGTCCTTCGCGGTACACGTCAATAAGTTCAACGCGGAATAAGTTTATATTTCCAACGCCCTGAACGGTGATACTCGCCTCAATGCCAAAGTGCTCCAGTGAGGCAAATGGAACATCCATGGACGAAGATTGTTTGGGAAATACAATGTCACGGAAGCTTTCTGTACGTTTGTGGGGAAGCAGGATGGGAAAAGGTACGGGGGTAAGGGGGACATTTTCTCTTTGCTGGGCCTGTCGCATGTTCTGAAGCTGCTGCAGCATCGAATGGACTGAATGAGCAAAAAAGAAGAAATCGCGTGTGAGATGCAGGGCAACCGTATCCACAGAGAGACGGCATGTCCCACTCCCTATACCTTGATGGTTGTCACGCTTTCCACGCCCGCACAGAGACGTGAGGTATGCCACAGCCAGTGTGTCCTTCTCTTCATCGTATGCAATGCCGGGGACTTTGATTTGCAAGTTTCCATTACGCACCGCGGGCTCATACTCAATCTGTGTGATGACAGCAAGTGAGGAAAGCGTGACGGAAGCAGAAAAAGCGCGCTTCTCGACCGGCATTGCGGCATGCGCTGGTGGCAGAGTTTGCTGCATGACAAACTGAAAAGACCGCACACCCAGCGTCGTTGCATACACTCCATTGGCCTTGTCGCCAGGTGCTGCGTATTCTCGAGGAACCGGAAGATCCGTTAATGCCTTCACCTCAATGCAAGGAAGAATGACGCTTGTAATCTTTACTTCTGACAGCCATCGCTTTTGGTGCAAGCGATTCCTGCTAAGCTCCTTTC
>NW_897960.1:0-869 GCF_000209065.1 Trypanosoma cruzi | reverse complement strand
CCGCTGCAGCTTGGATAATTCGACACGTCGTGCTGTTCTAGCGTCCGGGGCAGCCGCTGCAACTTGGATAATTCGACACGTCGTGCTGTATCTAGCGTCCGGGGCAGCCGCTGCAACTTGGATAATTCGACACGTCGTGCTGTATCTAGCGTCCGGGGCCACCGCCCTACCATTTTTTATTTCTTGCGGCGGCCAACCCCGGCAGTAAGGACAAAAAAAAGAATCGCGTTTTCTTTAATGTTTTTCCTGTTTGGGGGCGGGGATCTTTGTTTTCTATGATTGCCTCTTTTTTTTTGTCTGTTCCAGGTTGGTTTTGAGGACGCTTGATGTGCCTGCTGGGTGATCGCCGGCTTTTTTATTGGTGATTGCGTATTTTTGGCTTACCGGTGTGCCGCTCAGCGCCATTTTGTTTTACTTCTTTTCTGCTTATTGGGGCGTGTTGTTATTCGTCACGCGTCAGCACACACCGAGCAACATGTCAAAAAAAAAAAATGCAGGTTTTTTCCCCCTCGCGAGGGCCTCGGCAGCCACAATCCTGTGCGTGCGTGCATTCTCAGCGTTTTAAGCACGGCATGTGTGTGCATGTGTGTGTGTGTTTGTCAGCGCCTATACTTGCAGAGCAGCTGTGCGCCACAAGAGAGTCTGAAGAAAGCAACGGCAGAGAGAGGCAGATAAGCACACACGCAAATTACACATATCATCACACACACACACACGCAGCCGCGGAATGGGTGCACTCAACCACAAAATCAAAAAGAAAAACAAAACAAAAAGCCGAAGCGTGGGACTACCAGCGCACACACACTCTCATTGCTCCCGTAAAGCAAAACAAACACACAGGGAGAGAGAGAGAGGTCGCCCACTCAATG
>NW_897959.1:0-869 GCF_000209065.1 Trypanosoma cruzi | reverse complement strand
TCTCATCTCTTTCAATCCATTCTGCAATTGGGTGAGTTGCCAGGAAATGAGTCAAGTGGGGTTATCAATCAGCTGCGGCAGTACACAGATTACTGTGAACGTCGAAGCATAAATGAACCTCTAGATGCGTTACATCGTCTATTGATTACTGGAAATCTCACATTGGATCGTGAGGAAGATTTTTACTGTCCGCAAACCTCTGGTTGGGTGGTGATGGCAGAACACTTGAACTTTTACCGTTTTTTTGAGCAGTTGCGTTGTTTGCATCGGGGTAAGACGATTGCCGAGATGCGTTCCAGTGAGGTGCGAAAGTACCCATGCGAGGCATTTGGTTTTATCTGTATGGTGCATAGCCCTGATGGGGCGGATTGTGGTGTCTTGAATCATATGAGCGTAAGCACATTTGTTTCTGAATCCGTTCCAACAGGTTCTCGAAGTGAAGAAGATTTATTGGCGCGGATCACGGAGGAATTTCACGGCCTTCGCAACGGCGGATCTTTGGATTCTCTCGTGGATCGTCTGGTGGGTACAGTCCCTGTATGGGTGGAGGGGAAGATGTTGGGGTACTTGGCACCCGAAGAGGCCAAACGAGTGTGTAATGCTTTGCTTCGAAAGAAGGCATTGAAAACTGGCTCTAGTATGGAGCTGAGTGGTATTGTGCGCCGCCACAGTGTAAATGCCTTTAGTATGGTTGAGGTTGTGTATGTCCCCCCAGGCAATAAAGATCCACAAGGGTTGTACATCTTTTATGATAATGGCAGAATGATGCGTCCTGTGCAGCAAATTGAATCCACGTCCCACGGTGACGAGTTGCCCTTTCCTTTGGTGTATAATGGAACCTGGGAGCAGACGTGGCTTGACATCGCCAG
>NW_897958.1:0-869 GCF_000209065.1 Trypanosoma cruzi | reverse complement strand
ATTTTTGTTTCCAATTATGAATGGTGGGAGTCAGAGACACTCTCTGTCACTATCTGTTTGCGTGTTCACACACTGGACACCAAACAACCCTGAACTATCCGCTGCTTGGAGGAATTTCGCGAGCTCTTGCCCACAAGGGTGCTGCACTCGGCTGATCGTTTTCGAGCGGCTGCTGCATCACACGTTGTGGTCTAAATTTTTGTTTCCAATTATGAATGGTGGGAGTCAGAGACACTCTCTGTCAATATCTGTTTGCGTGTTCACACACTGGACACCAAACAACCCTGAACTATCCGCTGCTTGGAGGATTTTCGCGAGCTCTTGCCCACACGGGTGCTGCACTCGGCTGATCGTTTTCGAGCGGCTGCTGCATCACACGTTGTGGTCCAAATTTTTGTTTCCAATTATGAATGGTGGGAGTCAGAGACACTCTCTGTCAATATCTGTTTGCGTGTTCACACACTGGACACCAAACAACCCTGAACTATCCGCTGCTTGGAGGAATTTCGAGAGCTCTTGCCCACACGGGTGCTGCACTCGGCTGATCGTTTTCGAGCGGCTGCTGCATCACACGTTGTGGTCTAAATTTTTGTTTCCAATTATGAATGGTGGGAGTCAGAGACACTCTCTGTCAATATCTGTTTGCGTGTTCACACACTGGACACCAAACAACCCTGAACTATCCGCTGCTTGGAGGAATTTCGAGAGCTCTTGCCCACACGGGTGCTGCACTCGGCTGATCGTTTTCGAGCGGCTGCTGCATCACACGTTGTGGTCTAAATTTTTGTTTCCAATTATGAATGGTGGGAGTCAGAGACACTCTCTGTCACTATAAATTTGCGTGTTCACACACTGGACACCAAACAACC
>NW_897957.1:0-869 GCF_000209065.1 Trypanosoma cruzi | reverse complement strand
CAATTCTCGGTATGCTGACAGTCGCTTTATACTTCCGGGAAGGGGGCTATGGTATTCTAAGGATCCGTCCGAAAAACTCGTGAGGATTGTCCGAATAAGAGGAGAAGTCAGTCTTGAGAGGTTTCGTAACGCACCGATATGTTATTTCCTTGGGTCTCGATCAGCGAATATTTTGGCAAAGGCAATGAGTGAGAAAGGCTTTTTGTTGCTAGTATTGGGGTCGAGGAAAACTATTTCGTCCGCATGTACGGACAGGTTTTGTTTGCACGCGCTCATCCTTGATGGGTTTGTCAGTGCAATGGCAGAGGAACTCAAGGAGCTGAGGCCACCAGCACATGATATTCAGGACACAGTGATGAAAGCAAATCCTGTAGCGCACCCCACCGAAATATGTGAAATACCTGGAGTTGGAGGAATTAATGAGAAACAAAATATAAATTATCAGGTGCTGTACATGCCGGTAGCCAGGGACTTTCCGCTGGTGGACTGCTTTTTCTTCGTGGAGTCACCGCGGAGGACGCTGGTGGGGCTGCGGATGACTACGGCGGGCGAGCATCACACGACAACCAGCACCGTGTGGCAGTTCACTCAGTATCTATCGGAGTTTTTTAATGGTTGGGGTGAATTTGCTCAAGGATTGTCGTGGGAGATTATTTATGTGCAGGACGCAGACGGCACGCCGATGAATGACTGGCAGAGATGTGATGTCGTCGACCCGCCGAGTGTGGGAGATGTTGATCATGAGAGGATTGCGGAGTTCTGGGAAACCACACATCAGTACCAGTTTGCGCTGACAGAGTGTTTTCTTAGGCGCATGTTGTAATCCCGAAGATGCCGAAACTTCGTGAGGCAAAAAGCTTAGACGAGAA
>NW_897956.1:0-869 GCF_000209065.1 Trypanosoma cruzi | reverse complement strand
GCAGCAGCCGCTCGAAAACGATCCGCCGAGTGCAGCACCATTGTGGGCAAGAGCTCGCGAAATTCCTCCAAGCAGCGGATAGTTCAGGGTTGTTTGGTGTCCAGTGTGTGCACACGCAAACATACATTGAAAGAGAGTGCCTCTGACTCCCGCCATTCATAATTCAAAACAAAAACATAGACCACAACGTGTGGTGCAGCAGCCGCTCGAAAACGATCCGCCGAGTGCAGCACTCTTGTGGGCAAGAGCTCGCGAAATTCCTCCAAGCAGCGGATAGTTCAGGGTTGTTTGGTGTCCAGTGTGTGAACACGCAAACATACATTGAAAGAGAGTGCCTCTGACTCCCGCCATTCATAATTCAAAACAAAAATATAGACCACAACGTGTGGTGCAGCAGCCGCTCGAAAACGATCCGCCGAGTGCAGCACTATTGTGGGCAAGAGCTCGCGAAATTCCTCCAAGCAGCGGATAGTTCAGGGTTGTTTGGTGTCCAGTGTGTGCACACGCAAACATACATTGAAAGAGAGTGCCTCTGACTCCCGCCATTCATAATTCAAAACAAAAACATAGACCACAACGTGTGGTGCAGCAGCCGCTCGAAAACGATCCGCCGAGTGCAGCACCATTGTGGGCAAGAGCTCGCGAAATTCCTCCAAGCAGCGGATAGTTCAGGGTTGTTTGGTGTCCAGTGTGTGCACACGCAAACATACATTGAAAGAGAGTGCCTCTGACTCCCGCCATTCATAATTCAAAACAAAAACATAGACCACAACGTGTGGTGCAGCAGCCGCTCGAAAACGATCCGCCGAGTGCAGCACCCTTAGGGCAAGAGCTCGCGAAATCCTCCAAGCAGCGGATAGTTCAGGGTT
>NW_897955.1:0-869 GCF_000209065.1 Trypanosoma cruzi | reverse complement strand
TTTGCCCACAGTGGTGCTGCAGTCGGCGGATCGTTTTCGAGCGGCTGCTGCACCACATGCTGTGGTCTAAATTTTTGTTTCGAATTATGGATGGTGGGGGTCTGAGACACTCTCTTTCAATGTCTGTTTGCGTGTTCACACTCCGGACACCAAACAACCCTGAATTATCCGCTGCTTGGAGGAACTTCGCGAGATCTTGCCCACAGTGGTGCTGCACTCGGCGGATCGTTTTCGAGCGGCTGCTGCACCACACGTTGTGGTCTAAATTTTTGTTGCGAATTATGAATGGTGGTGGTCAGAGACACTCTCTTTCAATGTCTGTTTGCGTGTTCACACACTGGACACCAAACAACCCTGAACTATCCGCTGCTTGGAGGAACTTCGCGAGATCTTGCCCACAGTGGTGCTGCACTCGGCGGATCGTTTTCGAGCGGCTGCTGCACCACACGTTGTGGTCTAAATTTTTGTTGCGAATTATGAATGGTGGTGGTCAGAGACACTCTCTTTCAATGTCTGTTTGCGTGTTCACACTCCGGACACCAAACAACCCTGAATTATCCGCTGCTTGGAGGAACTTCGCGAGATCTTGCCCACAGTGGTGCTGCACTCGGCGGATCGTTTTCGAGCGGCTGCTGCACCACATGCTGTGGTCTAAATTTTTGTTGCGAATTATGAATGGTGGTGGTCAGAGACACTCTCTTTCAATGTCTGTTTGCGTGTTCACACTCCGGACACCAAACAACCCTGAATTATCCGCTGCTTGGAGGAACTTCGCGAGATCTTGCCCACAGTGGTGCTGCACTCGGCGGATCGTTTTCGAGCGGCTGCTGCACCACACGTTGTGGTCTAAATTTTTGTTGCGAATTATG
>NW_897954.1:0-869 GCF_000209065.1 Trypanosoma cruzi | reverse complement strand
AAAAAAAACAAAATGCAGGCTTTTCCCCCCTCGCGAGGGCCTCCGCAGCCACAATCCTGTGCGTGCGTGCATTCTCAGCGTTTTAAACACGGCATGTGTGTGTGCATGTGCTTGTGTGTTTGGCAGCGCCTATACTTGCGGAGCAGCTGTGCGCCCCAAGAGAGTCTGAAGAAAGCAACGGCAGAGAGAGGCAGATAGCACACACGCAAATTACTCATATCATCACACACACACACACACACACACACGCAGCCGCGGAATGGGTGCACTCAACCACAAAATCAAAAAGGAAAACAAAACAAAAAGCCGAAGCGTGGGACGACCAGCGCACACACACTCTCATTACTCCCGTAAAGCAAAACACACACACAGAGGGAGAGAGAGAGAGGTCGCCCACTCAATGCAATAAAAACAAAACAGAAACAGTTACGGTGCTCCGTCCATGCAGCCAGGCAGGACGGCAGCGGTGCGTGTCGTGCAAAAGAGAGCACCAACGGGCCTGCATGGGTGTGCATGCATATATACAATGGGCACATTATTGTGTGTGTCTCGTGGGGTGAGGTGAGGGCGAGAGTCCATGCAAGGGGACACACACACACAGAGAGAAGGAAGAGTGTGTGTGCGGGCGGTGCATGGCTCTCTCACACTCACTCTCACGCGGCCACCACCGCAGCCGCAGCCGCACAAACCACGAAACAGATGGAATCAGTGCGATTGCAGAACTCGCACACCGTCCTGCAAACCAGAAGTTTAAAAAGCAATATGAAACAAGAAATTCAAAAAAAAATGGAAAAACTTGGGCTTCTGCGGGAATCGAAACCGCGTCCCCGGATGACATTGTGAGCGTGTTTGCCACTGAGCTATAGAAA
>NW_897953.1:0-869 GCF_000209065.1 Trypanosoma cruzi | reverse complement strand
ACGCGTATTTTCGAGGGTACGCGTCATTGATCTGGACGCCAACAACGCCATCGTACCATCCGATGCGACACTCTTGCACCGTTGTTGTTGCCGTTGCGGTCTTTTTATTTCTCCCGACGGGAGTGAGATGCGTTTTGTTTCTCACTTGTACGCTGTGCTGACTCCCACTGTGGGCGCTGGGAGCGTGCAGCGGAACGATGGCAAGCTTGCGGCAACTATCTTGCTTAAAAAGTGGAGGGCCGTTTGTTGTGCAAGTGTGGGGAGATGGTTGTGGTTCTCTCCTCCTTCTAGTTTTTGTTGGCTGCTCTGTCGTTATGTATACGTGTTTCTTGTGTGGATGCCGTTTTGGAGTGCGTGCAGTGTGCGAGTTGTGCCTGCCGCGGGAGGTCGCATCATTACCGCGCACGCAACGGCGACGCTGCGACGATGTGTGTGTCTTTTTGCTGCACCTCTTTCTAGTTCCCTCTTGCCCCTCTCTTCTCCACTTGGTGTGCAGATCTGCTTGCCGACTTCAGCAACTCTACTGCTGCTGCTGCTGCTCGCACGTGTACGCGAGGAAAGATGGCGATGGTTGTATGGTGCGTGTGGGAGCAAGGATTCCGGTGGGCACTGGCGTCTATTCGGCGAGAGCAGCTGGACTGCGTGTCGTACTGGTAAGAAACCGGATGGTCAATATTTAACGGAAGAGGAGGCTTTTAATGCGATAGTCTGCGATTTTGCGGCGAGGAGCTGCTCGGATTACGGCGGCACGAATGATTCCGTAGGAATGGAGGAATATATGAATCCTGACCTCACGACACCCAATACCACCGATGCGCACAGCGATGGGACAGCATCCATGGTCCTCGAGCACCCGCCCCCACCGCCAA
>NW_897952.1:0-869 GCF_000209065.1 Trypanosoma cruzi | reverse complement strand
TTTGACTGTGTCGGATTGGTCAGCTTCTGTGTCGCCGCTTAGTGATCATTATATGCTGACATTTACGCTGCATCAGACATTTAAGGATACCATACCTTCGGCACCCCCTTCGGCACCTAAGTTTTTCTACAGTTGGGGGAAGTGCAAGTGGGATTTATTCATCAAGGACTTCGACGCACAACTTCCGGCATACGACTATAAAAAGCAGTCCACCGGCATTAAGGCTTTCACGAGAGCGCTTATAACTTCGTATCGACGACATTTCCCCCGCGGCATGCACAAGGACGGTCCCAGGCTTTGGGACGACACTCTCATGGAAGCAGAGCGGATTGCTACGGACAGCAAGGCCCGCTATCTACAGTTACCGACGCCCGACCGTGAGGCAGAAATGCAACGGACAAGGAGTCAATTCTTCCTCCTGCTCCGAGAGCGCTTGCGCAACACGTATCTACGCCGCATCAGCAAGTTAAATCCAGGCGAGCCACTCGCACGGAAATACATTTCCGGACGGAAAAAGGCATCAATTCCATCTTCTACATCAATGTTATTAGGAGATGGTCAACACACTTATAAAACAGCAAGGAGAGCAGCGAATGCTCTCAATCGCATCTTTTTTCCATTTCACCCCTCTCACAAGGCAGTTATGTTTTCCAAAGGCATCAACAGACAGAGTGCATCTTTGAACATTAATGCTTCCTTTCTTTTTGGGCTGCAGAACAACAACGAGTCTGCCGCTACATTTACATCAGGTTCTTCACTCTCATCTAGTTCCGAGCCACAGGATAACAAAGAATCTGCCACCACATCTGGTTTAGTTGCTCATATTCATTCCCCTCTTGATGCACCTTTTAATCGTACGGAACTGCTTG
>NW_897951.1:0-869 GCF_000209065.1 Trypanosoma cruzi | reverse complement strand
GGAACAACAAATGTTTAGCTTCCCAGCATTACTCACTGCATTTTGTTAAGCATTCCAACTTTTTTTTTTACTAGCACTTTTTTTTCTTGCCGCTTTATTGGAATAATCAGCACCTCTACGTTGTCCCCCGATGGTCGCTTGCTACACACCGTCACGAGCGAAGTGTTTCCCCACTTATTTGCTTTTTTGCCCACATGCGGTGCCGGTCTCATTGCTGTGCGTTCCACGGATCGCACGAAACGAGGAGTGGAGGAGCAGGCAGGATGCCGCATGGAAAGTGGGGGATTTTGTGTGGGCCTACAAAATAGTAGGATCTTCTTGTTTTTCTTTGAGCGGGCAATATTTATGCACAAACGCATGGTCGTATTGTGCTGCTTGGCTCGGGAAACAAAATTTCTGCCGAATGGATTTTTTTTGTTTTATGGGAGCCCTGCAGGACCCTCACATTTTTTTTTGAGTCACTGTGGCTTGTTTTCGTGTTTGCCGTGTTGACTGTCACTGCGTGTCTCCGTGCCCTGTTGAGTGTCTCTGTGCCGGCTGTGCTGTTGACATGTCTTCAATTTTTTTCTTTTCTGCTAGAGGCACTGATGTTCCGCGGTGACGATTGTTTGTGTTCCCCATTGCGATGGCACGAGGGTGACTGGGCGCCGGCCCGCTGAGTACAGTTGGAGGAGAGCGGATGGTGTGCGCTGTGCCTCACTGTGAGTGTGGGACGCCACTCACCACAACCCGCTGCGAGGCGCAAAGCCAATTTGTCGGGGCGGAGGGAAGTAAAGGACATTGCCGTAGAATTGGATGCGCTCCGTCTCTCTTGTTCTGGCTGTGTGTGTGTGCTGTGCGCATGGCACTTTCTTGCGTTGCGGCGTGGA
>NW_897950.1:0-869 GCF_000209065.1 Trypanosoma cruzi | reverse complement strand
GTGTGGTGCAGCAGCCACTCGAAAATGATCCGCCGACTGCAGCACCCTTGTGGGCAAGATCTCACGAAACTCCTCCAAGCAGCGGATAGTTCAAGGTTGTTTGGCGTCCAGTGTGTGAACACGCAAACAGACATTGAAAGAGAGTGTCTCTGACCACCACCATTCATAATTCGAAACAAAAATTTATACCACAGCGTGTGGTGCAGCAGCCACTCGAAAATGATCCGCCGACTGCAGCACCCTTGTGGGCAAGATCTCGCGACATTCCTCCAAGCAGCGGATAGTTCAGGGATGTTTGGCGTCCAGTGTGTGAACACGCAAACAGACATTGAAAGAGAGTGCCTCTGACCACCACCATTCATAATTCGAAACAAAAATTTAGACCACAGCGTGTGGTGCAGCAGCCGCTCGAAAACGATTATCCGACTGCAGCACCCTTGTGGGCAAGATCTCGCGACATTCCTCCAAGCAGCGGATAGTTCAGGGTTGTTTGGCGTTCAGTGTGTGAACACGCAAACAAGACATTGAAAGAGAGTGCCTCTGACCACCACCATTCATAATTCGAAACAAAAATTTAGACCACAACGTGTGGTGCAGCAGCCGCTCGAAAACGATCCGCCGAGTGCAGCACCCATGTGGGCAAGATCTCGCGAAATTCCTCCAAGCAGCGGATAGTTCAGGGTTGTTTGGCGTCCAGTGTGTGAACACGCAAACAGACATTGAAAGAGAGTGTCTCTGACCACCACCATTCATAATTCGAAACAAAAATTTAGACCACAACGTGCGGTGCAGCAGCCGCTCGAAAACGATCCGCCGAGTGCAGCACCCATGTGGGCAAGATCTCGCGAAATTCCTCCAAGCAGCGGATA
>NW_897949.1:0-869 GCF_000209065.1 Trypanosoma cruzi | reverse complement strand
CGACGACCTCGGCATGCTCCTGAAGGATGTGACGCTGTCGCGTGGTGGTGTGATGCCGAGCCTGAACAAGGCGCTGGCGAAGAAGCACAAGAGCAGCAAGAAGGCGAGGGCGACGCCCAGCGCTTAGAGTGGCCTTCAGGCCGAGCGTAGAGACGGGGCGCAACATGGTAGATGCACCTGGGTGGCCGTCGTCGCTGAGCCACGGTGACCCACACGTAGCCCTATAGAATAGGATTGGTTTGCTGTTGTTTTCTTTTTGTTCTCTACTGCCTCTCCTCCCGCTGTTGTGTAGGTCTCTGCGGCGCCTCGGCTTCGGCGCTTGGCCGCATTGTGGCGTGCCGTGCGCTTTTTCCTCTGCTTTGGCCGCAGGTCCCCTGCCCCCGCCCTTCTCTCCTCCCTTTGTTTCCCAAGATCAAAGCCAAGCCAAGGAACCCAACCACACTTTATTTCTTTTTGTTTTTTGTTTTTCGCAGACAAGGATGGCAACCCCGAAGCAGGCAGCGAAGAAGGCGTCCAAGAAGCACAGCGGCGGCCGCTCCGCGAAGGCCGGTCTGATCTTCCCCGTGGGCCGTGTGGGCTCGCTGCTGCGCCGCGGCCAGTATGCCCGCCGCATCGGCGCGTCGGGCGCTGTGTACATGGCGGCGGTGCTGGAGTACCTGACAGCCGAGCTGCTGGAGCTGTCCGTGAAGGCGGCGAGCCAGCAGGCAAAGAAGCCGAAGCGCCTGACACCCCGCACGGTGACGCTTGCCGTGCGCCACGACGACGACCTCGGCATGCTCCTGAAGGATGTGACGCTGTCGCGTGGTGGTGTGATGCCGAGCCTGAACAAGGCGCTGGCGAAGAAGCACAAGAGCAGCAAGAAGGCGAGG
>NW_897948.1:0-869 GCF_000209065.1 Trypanosoma cruzi | reverse complement strand
CAAGCACATGCACACACACATGCCGTGTTTAAAACGCTGAGAATGCACGCACGCACAGGATTGTGGCTGCGGAGGCCCTCGCGAGGGGGGAAAAGCCTGCATTTTGTTTTTTTTTGACATGTTGCTCGGTGTGTGCTGACGCGTGACGAATAACAACACGCCCCAATAAGCAGAAAAGAAGTAAGACAAAATGGCGCTGAG
This sequence comes from Trypanosoma cruzi, assembly GCF_000209065.1. Lineage (NCBI taxonomy): Eukaryota > Euglenozoa > Kinetoplastea > Trypanosomatida > Trypanosomatidae > Trypanosoma > Trypanosoma cruzi. The sequence goes on along the minus strand of NW_897948.1, from coordinate 668 downwards.
CGGCACACCGGTAAGCCAAAAATACGCAATCACCAATAAAAAAGCCGGCGATCACCCAGCAGGCACATCAAGCCTCCTAAAAGCCAACCTGGAACAGACAAAAAAAAAGAGACAATCATAGAAAACAAAGATCCCCGCCCCCAAACAGGAAAAACATTAAAGAAAACGCGATTCTTTTTTTTGTCCTTACTGCCGGGGTTGGCCGCTGCAAGAAATAAAAAATGGTAGGGCGGTGGCCCCGGACGTTGGATACAAGACGACGTGTCGAATTATCCAAGTTTGCAGCGGCTGCCCCGGACGTTAGATACAGGACGACGTGTCGAATTATCCAAGTTGCAGCGGCTGCCCCGGACGTTGGATACAACACGACGAATCGTAGTAACCACGCTGCGGCTGCGGCCCCGTACGAGAGATATATGACGAACTTATCGTAGTAACCACGCTGCGGCGGCGCACCCTAAACATGTCGTTTTCGTTTTCCAGGGGACAACGCAAATGTGCTCGATTGTTCGAAGATCGAAATTAATACTTTACGTGAAAAGGGGTCGCGCGACCGCATTTTTATAGCTCAGTGGCAAACACGCTCACAATGTCATCCGGGGACGCGGGTTCGATTCCCGCAGAAGCCTAAGTTTTTTTCATTTTTTTTTGAATTCTTGTTTCATATT
>NW_897947.1:0-869 GCF_000209065.1 Trypanosoma cruzi | reverse complement strand
ATGTTTGCGTGTGCACACACTGGACACCAAACAACCCTTGAATTATCCGCTGCTTGGAGGAATTTCGCGAGCTCTTGCCCACAAGGGTGCTGCAGTCGGCGGATCGTTTTCGAGCGGCTGCTGCACCACACGTTGTGGTCTAAATTTTTGTTTCGAATTATGAATGGCGGGAGTCAGAGGCACTCTCTTTCAATGTATGTTTGCGTGTGCACACACTGGACGCCAAACAACCCTGAATTATCCGCTGCTTGGAGGAGTTTCGCGAGCTCTTGCCCACAAGGGTGCTGCAGTCGGCGGATCGTTTTCGAGCGGCTGCTGCACCACACGCTGTGGTCTAAATTTTTGTTTCGAATTATGAATGGCGGGAGTCAGAGGCACTCTCTTTCAATGTATGTTTGCGTGTGCACACACTGGACACCAAACAACCCTGAATTATCCGCTGCTTGGAGGAGTTTCGCGAGCTCTTGCCCACAAGGGTGCTGCAGTCGGCGGATCGTTTTCGAGCGGCTGCTGCACCACACGTTGTGGTCTATGTTTTTGTTTCGAATTATGAATGGCGGGAGTCAGAGGCACTCTCTTTCAATGTATGTTTGCGTGTGCACACACTGGACACCAAACAACCCTGAATTATCCGCTGCTTGGAGGAGTTTCGCGAGCTCTTGCCCACAAGGGTGCTGCAGTCGGCGGATCGTTTTCGAGCGGCTGCTGCACCACACGCTGTGGTCTAAATTTTTGTTTCGAATTATGAATGGCGGGAGTCAGAGGCACTCTCTTTCAATGTATGTTTGCGTGTGCACACACTGGACACAAACAACCCTGAATTATCCGCTGCTTGGAGGAGTTTCGCGAGCTCTTGCCCACAAGGGTGC
>NW_897946.1:0-869 GCF_000209065.1 Trypanosoma cruzi | reverse complement strand
AACTATCCGCTGCTGGAGGAATTTCGCGAGATCTGCCCCACAGGGGTGCTGCACTCGCCCGATCGTTTTCGAGCGGCTGCTGCACCGCACGTTGTGGTCTAAATTTTGTTTCGAATTATGAATGGTGGTGGTCAGAGACACTCTCTTTCAATGTCTGTTTGCGTGTTCACACACTGGACGCCAAACAACCCTGAACTATCCGCTGCTTGGAGGAATTTCGCGAGATCTTGCCCACAAGGGTGCTGCAGTCGGCGGATCGTTTTCGAGCGGCTGCTGCACCGCACGTTGTGGTCTAAATTTTTGTTTCGAATTATGAATGGTGGTGGTCAGAGACACTCTCTTTCAATGTCTGTTTGCGTGTTCACACACTGGACGCCAAACAACCCTGAACTATCCGCTGCTTGGAGGAATGTCGCGAGATCTTGCCCACATGGGTGCTGCAGTCGGCGGATCGTTTTCGAGTGGCTGCTGCACCACACGCTGTGGTCTAAATTTTTGTTTCGAATTATGAATGGTGGTGGTCAGAGACACTCTCTTTCAATGTCTGTTTGCGTGTTCACACACTGGACGCCAAACAACCCTGAACTATCCGCTGCTTGGAGGAGTTTCGCGAGATCTTGCCCACATGGGTGCTGCAGTCGGCGGATCGTTTTCGAGCGGCTGCTGCACCGCACGTTGTGGTCTAAATTTTTGTTTCGAATTATGAATGGTGGTGGTCAGAGACACTCTCTTTCAATGTCTGTTTGCGTGTTCACACACTGGACGCCAAACAACCCTGAACTATCCGCTGCTTGGAGGAGTTTCGCGAGATCTTGCCCACATGGGTGCTGCAGTCGGCGGATCGTTTTCGAGTGGCTGCTACACCACAC
>NW_897945.1:0-868 GCF_000209065.1 Trypanosoma cruzi | reverse complement strand
GTGCAGCACCGTTGTGGGCAAGATCTCGCGAAATTCCTCCAAGCAGCGGATAGTTCCGGGTTGTTTGGCGTCCAGTGTGTGAACACGCAAACAGACATTGAAAGAGAGTGTCTCTGACCACCACCATTCATAATTCGAAACAAAAACATAGACCACAGCGTGTGGTGCAGCAGCCGCTCGAAAACGATTATCCGAGTGCAGCACCGTTGTGGGCAAGATCTCGCGAAATTCCTCCAAGCAGCGGATAGTTCCGGGTTGTTTGGCGTCCAGTGTGTGAACACGTAAACAGACATTGAATGAGAGTGTCTCTGACCACCACCATTCATAATTCGAAACAAAAATTTAGACCACAACGTGTGGTGCAGCAGCCACTCGAAAACGATTATCCGAGTGCAGCACCGTTGTGGGCAAGATCTCGCGAAATTCCTCCAAGCAGCGGATAGTTCCGGGTTGTTTGGCGTTCAGTGTGTGAACACGCAAACAGACATTGAAAGAGAGTGTCTCTGACCACCACCATTCATAATTCGAAACAAAAACATAGACCACAGCGTGTGGTGCAGCAGTCGCTCGAAAACGATTATCCGACTGCAGCACCGTTGTGGGCAAGATCTCGCGAAATTCCTCCAAGCAGCGGATAGTTCAGGGTTGTTTGGCGTTCAGTGTGTGAACACGCAAACAGACATTGAAAGAGAGTGTCTCTGACCACCACCATTCATAATTCGAAACAAAAACATAGACCACAGCGTGTGGTGCAGCAGTCGCTCGAAAACGATTATCCGACTGCAGCACCCCTGTGGGCAAGATCTCGCGAAATTCCTCCAAGCAGCGGATAGTTCAGGGTTGTTTGGCGTCCCAGTGTGTGAACACG
>NW_897944.1:0-868 GCF_000209065.1 Trypanosoma cruzi | reverse complement strand
CAGCGGCTGCCCCGGACGTTAGATACAGCACGACGTGTCGAATTTCCAAGCTGCAGCGGCTGCCCCGGACGTTAGATACAGCACGACGTGTCGAATTATCCAAGCTGCAGCGGTGGCCTCGGGCGTTAGATATATGACGACTTACAGTAGTAACCACGCTGCGGCTGCGCATCCTAAACACGTCTTTTTCGTTTTCCAGGGGACAACGCAAATGTGCTCGATTGTTCGAAGATCGACATTAATACTTTACGTGAAAAGGAGTCGCGCGACCGCATTTTTTTAGCTCAGTGGCAAACACGCTCACAATGTCATCCGGGGACGCGGGTTCGATTCCCGCAGAAGCCTAAGTTTTTTCCATTTTTTTTTTTTTTTTTGAATTCTTGTTTCATATTGCTTTTTAAACTTCTGGTTTGCAGGACGGTGTGCGAGTTCTGCAATCGCACTGATTCCATCTGTTTCGTGGTTTGTGCGGCTGCGGCTGCGGTGGTGGCCGCGTGAGAGTGAGTGTGAGAGAGCCATGCACCGCCCGCATACACACACTTCCTTCTCTCTCTGTGTGTGTGTCCCCTTGCATGGACTCTCGTCGTCGCCTCACCCCACGAAGCACACACAATAATGTGCCCATTGTATATATGCATGCACACCCATGCAGGCCCGTTGGTGCTCTCTTTTGCACGACACGCACCGCTGCCGTCCTGCCTGGCTGCATGGGCGGAGCACCGTAACTGTTTCTGTTTTGTTTTCATTGCATTGAGTGGGCGACCTTCTCTCTCTCTCCCTGTGTGTGTGTTTTGCTTTACGGGAGCAATGAGAGTGTGTGTGCGCTGGTAGTCCCACGCTTCGGCTTTTTGTTTTGTTTTTCTTTTTG
>NW_897943.1:0-868 GCF_000209065.1 Trypanosoma cruzi | reverse complement strand
CCCATTATTTGCCGCCTGTGATGGCTGAGGCCGCTTCCTGCCTGGATGTAAAGTCGTCCTTCATAGTCTCTTTGCCGCGGGAGACTCGGCATCTCTTTCGATGCCGCGTGGAGGACGGCACGCTGGTGGAGCTGACACGACTTTCAATGGGATACAAGGCCAGCCCAGAAATTCTCCAGATTATTATTACCTCGGCAATTGCGGTGGTGACGACGGTGGCTCACCCCCTCTGGGCTGCACCTCCATTGGTGCGTGTCGACGTTTGGACCGATAATATGCGCATTGCAGGGCCGAAAAGCGACGCGGCATTGTGGGAAGCCAAGTGCTTCTTAATGCGGACGGCTGTCACGCCACGATGGGGAGGATCGCGAATCGGGCGCTGCGCAGTACACCTTTCTGGGGGTGCAGTTTGGTCATGTTCACCAGACGGTGTCACTGAGTGAGAAGTTTTTCCGTTCTGTATGCGCCATGCCGACGCTCAATTCTTTAACCATCGCGGAAATGGAGGTTATAGCGTCACGCTTTTTATATGCGGCGGCCATTTTGGGCAGGCGCCTGTGTGCCTACTAATTTCTCATCACGGCAGCGCGACGGCGATGATTGGCACTTAACCAAGGGATTGTGCTGGAGACATCCCCGGCGAACCTACCGCCGTCAGCGGTTGGTTTGGGCGAGAGATTACGACACACCATCGAGAACAATCGTAAGCGAATCATCAAGCCCACGGAAAAGGCATCGGCCGCCATCATCACGGATGCATCGCTCCATGGATGGGGAGCCGTTTTTATTCCAGACTCCGGCGACGTTAAAATTGCCGGAGGGAAATGGGAGAGGAAGCCTTTTCTTATCATGCAGGCCGAGGCGCGCG
>NW_897942.1:0-868 GCF_000209065.1 Trypanosoma cruzi | reverse complement strand
CTGATCAATTCACGCAGGAAAATTTCCTTGTTGGAATAGAAGGTATTAATTATGAGAGACATTAGCTGATTAATCTCAGCCTGGAATGCGAATGTCTCGGTCATCTTTGCGAGTTTCTTGTTCTTAGGGTCTCTAACACGTGTGTGTGTGTGTGTATATGCCTGTCTTTCTTGTGTATGCCTTACGCGAAATGCTGATGTTGTCGTGTTACGAAAGTTGTGCTTATCTTCTGGTGGCAATACAGAGAAAGAGAAATGCGAGGGGAAAGAGAGAAGGATATACAAAGAGAAAGAACAAAACGCGGAGTGTGTGGCGCAAAGTTGCGGCGCAGCAGCAGTGGTGAGAGGGAACCCCCTTTCTGCCCTCCACCAGGCATCCACCCTGTTGCCTTCTTTTTATTCCCTTACCGAGCCAAATAATAATAATAATAATAATAATAATAGTAATAATAATAATAATAATAATAATAATAGTGTGGGTGGGAAAGAATTTCCTGTTAGGAAGCCCCAGTGCATCACAGAATAGGAGAAAGCAGGGCACAAAAGAAAAAGAAAAAGAAAAAGAAAGGAGGAAGGAAAGCCCACGGCAAATGCAGCACCTCTAGTCAACCTGCTCCATGCTCGATGTGCCAGCAACGGGCTCCGCGGGAACGGTGGCAGCGGGCTCCGCTTCTTCATTGCCGTTGTCTTCGTCGTCCAGCGAGAGGCCAAGCTTGATCATGCGGTGGATGCGTTCGGCGTACGACGTGGGATCGTCCAGCGTGAAACCAGACGTCAGCAGCGCGGTGTCAAAGAGCAGGTACACAAGGTCCTTCACGGCCTTGTCGTTCTCGTCCGCCTCCACACGGCTTTTGAGCTCCTTCACAATG
>NW_897941.1:0-868 GCF_000209065.1 Trypanosoma cruzi | reverse complement strand
TTGGTGTCCAGTGTGTGAACACGCAAACAGATATTGACAGAGAGTGCCTCTGACTCCCACCATTCACAATCGGAAACAAAAATTTGGACCACAACGTGTGATGCAGCGGCCGCTCGAAAACGATCAGCCGAGTGCAGCACCCGTGTGGGCAAGAGCTCGCGAAATTCCTCCAAGCAGCGGATAGTTCAGGGTTCTTTGGTGTCCAGTGTGTGAACACGCAAACAGATATTGACGGAGAGTGTCTCTGACTCCCACCATTCACAATCGGAAACAAAAATTTGGACCACAACGTGTGCTGCAGCAGCCGCTCGAAAACGATCAGCCGAGTGCAGCACCCGTGTGGGCAAGAGCTCGCGAAATTCCTCCAAGCAGCGGATAGTTCAGGGTTGTTTAGTGTCCAGTGTGTGAACACGCAAACAGATATTGACGGAGAGTGCCTCTGACTCCCACCATTCACAATCGGAAACAAAAATTTGGACCACAACGTGTGCTGCAGCAGCCGCTCGAAAACGATCAGCCGAGTGCAGCACCCGTGTGGGCAAGAGCTCGCGAAATTCCTCCAAGCAGCGGATAGTTCAGGGTTGTTTGGTGTCCAGTGTGTGAACACGCAAACAGATATTGACAGAGAGTGCCTCTGACTCCCACCATTCACAATCGGAAACAAAAATTTGGACCACAACGTGTGCTGCAGCAGCCGCTCGAAATCGATCAGCCGAGTGCAGCACCCTTGTGGGCAAGAGCTCGCGAAATTCCTCCAAGCAGCGGATAGTTCAGGGTTGTTTGGTGTCCAGTGTGTGAACACGCAAACAGATATTGACAGAGAGTGCCTAAGACTCCCACCATTCACAATCGGAAACAAAAATTTGGA
>NW_897940.1:0-868 GCF_000209065.1 Trypanosoma cruzi | reverse complement strand
GGCACCGGGCAGGCACAACGAGAGCACGCAGCATGGGAGGGAGAGACACGGGCAGGCGCACAGCATACACACACACACACAGAGAGAGAGAGAGACAGCGGGGGAGCTGGATCGAAACACGGCTGAGCAGCCACGCCACGCCGCAGGGACACCAGCACACACGCACACACACAGTCAGCGCCAAAAACGTACGAACGAACACAAACCAAAAAAAGTAAAAACAAAAAATAAAATCGCACCGACGCTTCCCCCCACAAGTGGCGGGGCGGCGGTAGGAGATGTACATCAGCGCACGGCCGTCGCAGAGAATGCACGGGCAGGCGGCACGGGGCCAGCACGCAACGGCAGCCAAAACAAAAGATGGTCACACCCGGAAGAACCAGGCGCAAAACAAACGGCGGAAGATACGCCAAGCACGCACAACCAAAGACACTGGCATATATACATCCACACCGCTGCAGGGTGCTCAAATATACGCGGCGCACCTCTCGGTGGGTCACGCCGAGGGCGGCGCACGCGCCAGTCGGTGCTCCCGCGCGTGTGGGCAGTGGCCGCACACAACGGGACTCCAGACCGACGGCGCACGCGCCCCGCCCCGTCCTCAGCACGCAGCACCGGCGGTCGCCACAGCGGCACTGACCAGCAGCAGCAGCGGCACCTGAACCCACAAAGGGCCGCCGAGGCTGCTCCCGTCGCCAGGAGTCGGTGCCTTGGAGGTGGTTGTGTTCTTGGCGGGTGCATTGGTGGTGGTTGTGCTCTTGGCGGGTGCATTGGTGGTGGTTGTGCTCTTGGCGGGTGCATTGGTGGTAGTCGTCGTTGTCGTCGTAGTAGTAGTAGTAGTTGTTGTTGTTGTGGTCGTGTAGTTTCA
>NW_897939.1:0-868 GCF_000209065.1 Trypanosoma cruzi | reverse complement strand
AACTATCCGCTGCTTGGAGGAGTTTCGCGAGATCTTGCCCACATGGGTGCTGCAGTCGGCGGATCGTTTTCGAGCGGCTGCTGCACCGCACGTTGTGGTCTAAATTTTTGTTTCGAATTATGAATGGTGGTGGTCAGAGACACTCTCTTTCAATGTCTGTTTGCGTGTTCACACACTGGACGCCAAACAACCCTGAACTATCCGCTGCTTGGAGGAGTTTCGCGAGATCTTGCTCACATGGGTGCTGCAGTCGGCGGATCGTTTTCGAGCGGCTGCTGCACCGCACGTTGTGGTCTAAATTTTTGTTTCGAATTATGAATGGTGGTGGTCAGAGACACTCTCTTTCAATGTCTGTTTGCGTGTTCACACACTGGACGCCAAACAACCCTGAACTATCCGCTGCTTGGAGGAATTTCGCGAGATCTTGCCCACAAGGGTGCTGCACTCGGCGGATCGTTTTCGAGCGGCTGCTGCACCGCACGTTGTGGTCTAAATTTTTGTTTCGAATTATGAATGGTGGTGGTCAGAGACACTCTCTTTCAATGTCTGTTTGCGTGTTCACACACTGGACGCCAAACAACCCGGAACTATCCGCTGCTTGGAGGAGTTTCGCGAGATCTTGCTCACATGGGTGCTGCAGTCGGCGGATCGTTTTCGAGCGGCTGCTGCACCGCACGTTGTGGTCTAAATTTTTGTTTCGAATTATGAATGGTGGTGGTCAGAGACACTCTCTTTCAATGTCTGTTTGCGTGTTCACACACTGGACGCCAAACAACCCTGAACTATCCGCTGCTTGGAGGAATTTCGCGAGATCTTGCCCACAAGGGTGCTGCACTCGGCGGATCGTTTTCGAGCGGCTGCTGCACCA
>NW_897938.1:0-868 GCF_000209065.1 Trypanosoma cruzi | reverse complement strand
CGCAGAAGCCTAAGTTTTTTCCATTTTTTTTTTGAATTCTTGTTTCATATTGCTCTTTAAACTTCTGGTTTGCAGGACGGTGTGCGAGTTCTGCAATCGCACTGATTCCATCTGTTTCGTGGTTTGTGCGGCTGCGGCTGCGGTGGTGGCCGCGTGAGAGTGAGTGTGAGAGAGCCATGCACCGCCCGCACACACACTCTTCCTTCTCTCTGTGTGTGTGTGTGTCCCCTTGCATGGACTCTCGCCCTCACCTCACCCCACGAAGCACACACAATAATGTGCCCATTGTATATATGCATGCACACCCATGCAGGCCCGTTGGTGCTCTCTTTTGCACGACACGCACCGCTGCCGTCCTGCCTGGCTGCATGGACGGAGCACCGTAACTGTTTCTGTTTTGTTTTTATTGCATTGAGTGGGCGACCTCTCTCTCTCTCCCTCTGTGTGTGTGTTTTGCTTTACGGGAGTAATGAGAGTGTGTGTGCGCTGGTCGTCCCACGCTTCGGCTTTTTGTTTTGTTTTCCTTTTTGATTTTGTGGTTGAGTGCACCCATTCCGCGGCTGCGTGTGTGTGTGTGTGTGTGATGATATGAGTAATTTGCGTGTGTGCTATCTGCCTCTCTCTGCCGTTGCTTTCTTCAGACTCTCTTGTGGCGCACAGCTGCTCCGCAAGTATAGGCGCTGCCAAACACACAAGCACATGCACACACACATGCCGTGTTTAAAACGCTGAGAATGCACGCACGCACAGGATTGTGGCTGCGGAGGCCCTCGCGAGGGGGGAAAAGCCTGCATTTTGTTTTTTTGACATGTGCTCGGTGTGTGCTGACGCGTGACGAATAACAACACGCCCCAATAAGCGGAAAAGA
>NW_897937.1:0-868 GCF_000209065.1 Trypanosoma cruzi | reverse complement strand
GCCACAATCCTGTGCGTGCGTGCATTCTCAGCGTTTTAAACACGGCATGTGTGTGCATGTGCTTGTGTGTTTGGCAGCGCCTATAATTGCAGAGCAGCTGTGCGCCACAAGAGAGTCAGAAGAAAGCAACGGCAGAGAGAGGCAGATAGCACACACGCACAAATTACTCATATCATCACACACAAACACACACACGCAGCCCGCGGAATGGGTGCTCTCAACCACAAAACAATGAAAAACAAAACAAAAAGCCGAAGCGTGGGACGACCAGCGCACACACTCTCATTGCTCCCGTAAAGCAAAACACACACACAGGGAGAGAGAGAGAGGTTGCCCACTCAATGCAATAAAAACAAAACAGAAACAGTTACGGTGCTCCGCCCATGCAGTCAGGCAGGACGGCAGCGGTGCGTGTCGTGCAAAAGAGAGCACCAACGGGCCTGCATGGGTGTGCATGCAATATATACAATGGGCACATTATGTGTGTGCTTCGTGGGATGAGTTGAGGGCGAGAGTCCATGCAAGGGGACACACACAGAGAGTGGGTGAAAGACGAGTGTGTGTGCGGGCGGTGCATGGCGCTCTCTCACTCACTCTCACGCGGCCACCACCGCAGCCGCAGCCGCACACACCACGAAACTGATGGAATCAGTGCGATTGCAGAACTCGCACACCGTCCTGCAAACCAGAAGTTTAAAAAGCAATAAGAAACAAGAATTCCAAAAAAAAAAGGAAAAAAACTTAGGCTTCTTCGGGGCTCGAACCCGCACCCCGGATGAAATTGTGAGCTTGTTTTGCCACTGAGCTAAAAAAAATGTGGTCGCGCGACCCATTTTCACGTAAGTGTTAAGTTCGATCTTCGAACAAT
>NW_897936.1:0-868 GCF_000209065.1 Trypanosoma cruzi | reverse complement strand
TGGATGTGGAGGACCCGTGGTTTGACGCCATTGAGGCTGCCTCAGAAGAGGCGGAGGCGCAAACGGCATACGCACTGAAGCTTGCTGTTTTTAAATTTGCGTTGGTCCCTTTTTTGGAGAGTCTCCTGTCAACCGCTGAGGGGGTGCTGCCGTACATCCGTGAGTCTCCCGTCACCGAGGAGGTGCGATCGATGCTTCGGGGCTGTTTGCTCTGCGTGGATTACCTGTATGCGGATGCGGAGGATCTTACGTCAACGGCCGCAACGAGACGGAGCGGCAGAGCCTCTACGGGTTCCCACCTTTCTAAGGATGGACGGGCAAGTCTTTTGCTTGACATAACGACACGACGGGAGCAGGAGATGCGGCAACTCTTCGATGATGCCATGGAACAACGTGAGTTCCAGAGCTCGATCGAGTCCATAGCCGCACAGCGTGACACCATTGCGGAGTTTTTGCGTGTCTGCTCTGGACAATAATTTGTTTGTACGGAAGCAACTGAGGGGTGAAGAAAGAGGGAGTGGGAAAGGGAGAGAGACGCTGCGGAGAATTGGCAACAAATATATTTATTTATTAATTTATTATTATATCCTACACGTAGAAAAATAGAGAGAGAATTGTGTGGGTGAATAGCGTCTTGAAGTAAAAGCAAACCAAGGAAAAACAAATATGCACAGAAGAAAGTAAAAAAAAAAAAAAAAAAAAACAAGGAAGGAAGGAAATTTAATTTACTTTTTTTATTTTATTATTTTTAGCCCATTGGGGGAATCGGTGGGATGAACACAACGCTTCTTCTTGTGGTTTGGTGCGTGTTTTATTGTAATTGTCTTGTTTTTGTTTGCTTTGTCCTTCTTCTTATTACTGATTTTTA
>NW_897935.1:0-868 GCF_000209065.1 Trypanosoma cruzi | reverse complement strand
AGCACGACGAAGATGGCCACCACATGCAGCCCCACCGTGTACGGTCCATTGGAGCCACCACAGTCTCCATGGCTGTGCTCATCCTTATCTCCGTCGTGGCTGTCATCGCAGTGCTGCGCGGCCATCTTCCCCCTCAGCAACTCGTACTGGGAGAGGAGCGCATCGCACGTCTCGTTTTCGCTCATTCTGCTGGTAGGATTTAAAAAAAAAAAAACTCTGGCTGTGAAGGTGAAAGCGTGAACTTCTCGCACTGATGCCCGCCCCGTGTGCCGCGGCAGCGGAAGGGCGCCACACAATCACACAGCACCAGCAAAAAAAGAGCGGAGAGGGAAAGACAGGCAGCGTGCGTACAAGGGGTTGTTTGCGCAGGCGGGGGTGAGGCGGCGGCTGAACAGCGAAGAACAACACCGCGGCCCGAACAGATGCTCCCGGCCCAGGCTCCTCCCCGTCACCAAGCACGTTTATGGGGAAAAGAACAAATATACATATATATACATATAACAAAACAAAAACAGGAAATGGTGGTCCACTACAGTCACAGGAGAGCGTCCCGGTGCCCCGCTCATGCCGCGGCGAGGCACGTTTGCCGTCAATTCACCCACGCATGCACACACTCACACCCTCACCGTGTCCTCTGCGTGACACACCATTCCTGGCGGAGAAGGCAGCCTCGGTGCCAGCCCCATCCTCTCCGCGTGCTGCAGCGCGTGGGCTGTGGCCATCGCCCAGCTCTGTCGGCCGTCTGGCAGCACAACCCAGCGCGCGTCACCCCTTCCCCTCAAAAACAAAAAAGCGCGCCGCACCTAAAAAATAGCACTCGGTGCAAGCACAAAAACAGGACACACACACACGCACAACTCTTTATACC
>NW_897934.1:0-868 GCF_000209065.1 Trypanosoma cruzi | reverse complement strand
TGTACGAAATGGTACGGTTGGTTCTGTCCACTTCGGGCAACAGGCCACTCGCCCCTGCTCCGGGTCCTTCAAACGTCACTCCATTGGAGAACCCTATCACCGTCCCATGAACAGTCGCGTTCACGCAGAGGTACTCGTCCATCCACTCACTCCCAGCTGAAAGACCAGACAAATAGCCAACAAGCCCGTCAGTAAGAATGGGACAAACACACATGCCCCTCCTCACCGGGTCGATAGTGGCAGTGGGTCTGCACGTTCTTAAGGCTTCATCCAACTCCTGCTACCTCTTCACCACAGTCTTTATCCGCTCCAGCTGCGTAGTCACGTGCACAGCAACAAGACCGTATGACCCCTCATTCCTATTCTCGTACAGTAAAATCGGATCGCCCCCACTGCTATACAGCAGGGAACTGGCAGCAGCGTCATCAGCTGCATCGGATATCGGCCCAGCATCATGCACACGTGCACCGTCCGTCACCCAAAGATGAAGCCGACCCCTACCTTTTTTCTACTCCAAATAAATCGGCGTGGTAACAAGCAGCACCTCCCTTCCCTCAATAGTTACGGTGGTGAGGCCACAGCGAACGCCATACCCTTTTCGACCATACGAGTTGCCCCACACGCGAGTGGTTGGCCTACCACTCATGTCCCAACGTATCCCAGAGTCAATGGACCTGAATACTTCGTAGTAGCCGGCAGCGCAAGAAGTAATCAAAATTAAATTTCCTTCCAAGTTCGCGATGGATGGTTCCTTGCAGTTACTACCTGTCGTACCGGACGAGAGCTCCCATGCTTCTATACGCATTTTTAAACGCATGGACAGTACAACACTCCTTCCATCCTTTTCTACTGCCTGCATGGGAAGCAC
>NW_897933.1:0-868 GCF_000209065.1 Trypanosoma cruzi | reverse complement strand
TTTTTGGCTTACCGGTGTGCCGCTCAGCGCCATTTTGTTTTACTTCTTTTCTGCTTATTGGGGCGTGTTGTTATTCGTCACGCGTCAGCACACACCGAGCAACATGTCAAAAAAACAAAACGCAGGCTTCTTCGCCCCTCGCGAGGTCCTCCGCAGCCACAATCCTGTGCGTGCGTGCATTCTCAGCGTTTTAAACACGGCATGTGTGTGCATGTGCTTGTGTGTTTGGCAGCGCCTATAATTGCAGAGCAGCTGTGCGCCACAAGAGAGTCAGAAGAAAGCAACGGCAGAGAGAGGCAGATAGCACACACGCACAAATTACTCATATCATCACACACAAACACACACCGCAGCCCGCGGAATGGGTGCTCTCAACCACAAAACAATGAAAAACAAAACAAAAAGCCGAAGCGTGGGACGACCAGCGCACACACTCTCATTGCTCCCGTAAAGCAAAACACACACACAGGGAGAGAGAGAGAGGTTGCCCACTCAATGCAATAAAAACAAAACAGAAACAGTTACGGTGCTCCGCCCATGCAGTCAGGCAGGACGGCAGCGGTGCGTGTCGTGCAAAAGAGAGCACCAACGGGCCTGCATGGGTGTGCATGCAATATATACAATGGGCACATTATGTGTGTGCTTCGTGGGATGAGGTGAGGGCGAGAGTCCATGCAAGGGGACACACACAGAGAGTGGGTGAAAGACGAGTGTGTGTGCGGGCGGTGCATGGCGCTCTCTCACTCACTCTCACGCGGCCACCACCGCAGCCGCAGCCGCACACACCACGAAACTGATGGAATCAGTGCGATTGCAGAACTCGCACACCGTCCTGCAAACCAGAAGTTTAAAAAGCAATAAGAAACAA
>NW_897932.1:0-868 GCF_000209065.1 Trypanosoma cruzi | reverse complement strand
GCGGGCGGTGCATGGTTTCTCACACTCATTCTCAGGCGGCCACCACGGCAGCCGCAGCCGCACAAACCAGGAAACAGATGGAATCAGTGCGATTGCAGAACTCGCACACCGTCCTGCAAACCAGAAGTTTAAAAAGCAATATGAAACAAGAATTCAAAAAAAAAAAAATGGAAAAAACTTAGGCTTCTGCGGGAATCGAACCCGCGTCCCCGGATGACATTGTGAGCGTGTTTGCCACTGAGCTAAAAAAATGCGGTCGCGCGACTCCTTTTCACGTAAAGTATTAATGTCGATCTTCGAACAATCGAGCACATTTGCGTTGTCCCCTGGAAAACGAAAAAGACGTGTTTAGGATGCGCAGCCGCAGCGTGGTTACTACTGTAAGTCGTCATATATCTAACGCCCGAGGCCACCGCTGCAACTTGGATAATTCGACACGTCGTGCTGTATCTAGCGTCCGGGGCCACCGCCCTACCATTTTTTATTTCTTGCGGCGGCCAACCCCGGCAGTAAGGACAAAAAAAAGAATCGCGTTTTCTTTAATGTTTTTCCTGTTTGGGGGCGGGGATCTTTGTTTTCTATGATTGCCTCTTTTTTTTTGTCTGTTCCAGGTTGGTTTTGAGGACGCTTGATGTGCCTGCTGGGTGATCGCCGGCTTTTTTATTGGTGATTGCGTATTTTTGGCTTACCGGTGTGCCGCTCAGCGCCATTTTGTTTTACTTCTTTTCTGCTTATTGGGGCGTGTTGTTATTCTTCACGCGTCAGCACACACCGAGCAACATGTCAAAAAAAAAAAAATGCAGGTTTTTTCCCCCTCGCGAGGGCCTCGGCAGCCACAATCCTGTGCGTGCGTCATTCTCAGCGCTTC
>NW_897931.1:0-868 GCF_000209065.1 Trypanosoma cruzi | reverse complement strand
ACGTTGATCCGCCACTCCTGTCATCCGCTTCTTCCTCCTCCTCCGGCATTTCTTCATCATAACTTCCAGAGGACATTTCAACATCGGTAACCTCCGTTAATTCCGCTGGCTGTGGGTCTTGTGGCTGCAAGTCTGAACCCCGTTGCATCGATTTATTCTCTTCACTCAGCGTGGCTTGCTGGGCCGTTTTGCCCTGGTGAAACTGGGCATTGTCATCTGGACGATCATTCCCTGCGCTCTCCGCTGCGATGGCAGGTTCAGGAACAGATGATCCCGCGACAACCGGGGAAGGAAGCGCTGCAGGCACCGGATCATCGACGCCGTTTTTTCCTCGTTGTTTTTCAGGATCATCCTCATTCAATTTCGCATAGCTGGCGGTGATTTCTTCACTCTTTGACTCGGAAGCAACCGAAACGTCTGTGCTGGTCACCTGTCCTGTGGGTTGTTTCTCAGCGCCAAGTGATGGAACAGTGACTTTGCTGGCTTTGAGTTTATGCAGCTCATTATTATACAGATCGTCGTTGTACAGCATGACGTTGGTCACCGTCACATGGCCGCCCGTTGCACTTTGGTCATTACTGTCCCCACCGATGTAGAAGTGTGAGATCCTGTGCAAGTCGAACAGATGCTTATTATAGCGCTTGCGGTCAATTTCCCTCTGATCCACAAAGACAGTCCATTCATCAAGAGTCATTCGCAGTACCACCTGATACGTTGTGTGTGGCTCCCACCCAAAAAGATCCTCCACATTACCAGAATTCTCAGATATGGCCAGCCACTTCCTGTCATGGGTGTACGACAGACCAAAAAGCACCGTGCTGCTGGTGTCATTCATCCTCACGCCAATCAAAGGAATGGGCCTGCCGTC
>NW_897930.1:0-868 GCF_000209065.1 Trypanosoma cruzi | reverse complement strand
TCTTTGACGCACAAGCAACAACAGAAGCGCATTGGCACTTTGAAGATCCCACTGGTCGCCCTGAATCTCCCGCAGCCGCAGAGCGGTGTTAGACATGTTTGTGGGGGCACGACAGAGAATACGCAACGCCGAACCAGCAACAATATTTGGCAGTGGTGTAACGGAACTTCCACAGTTTAAAGAGCGAACAAAGGGTTGAAGCAAAATATCCAAGGCTACTCGCCAATTTGCGTGTCTCACGGCAACTTCACAATGGAGAGATATGAACGGGGCTGGTGTTAATTCTACGGAAGGTCCCTCCACTGCCTCCCTCCGCTGTGCGTTCAAGATGAGTTTAAGAGACATGTGCAGCGCACGCCTGTCAAGAAGGGTCGACCTTGCTTGGACGTTACGCATGTCCCAATACGTGTCACGTTCTGCAGGTGTGTGCAGAGAAACCCAGTGGTTCAACCAAACCCACCCCATGTCTCTTCTCTTCATCGCCATACTAAGCTGCAACATTGGCAAAAGAAGCGCCGACAAAACATCTCTCTCGTAATTTCGAAAACTCTGATTCTTGTTGACTTGTGCTCCATTAATAGAAATGGAATGACACGCGGTGTGCTCCACGGCATCCCAATACACCGAGATGGCCCTCAACCATAAGGATTTCCCTTGAGCTTCACTTGTCGCGCCGATGCAAAGACGCTGCAATACCTTTACAAAAAACGGCATCCCAAAGGTTCCAGGACGCAAACGCAGGTGATGGAGGGCGACACGCAGCAGTAAAAAGGCATCATCCGATTGCATTGATTGAAGACGGGAGATGAGCACATCCTCAATGGCAGTGATATCATTTTCATGACTTATAGCGGCGAAATAAACCAAT
>NW_897929.1:0-868 GCF_000209065.1 Trypanosoma cruzi | reverse complement strand
AGGACAAGGAAAAACAAATGTAAACACGTCGTGCCCTCGTCATGCTGTCGCCATGGTTGCGACGGATGCATTCCGTGGCCCACGGCGAGTCCGGCGTGACTTCCCACTCCCACGATCATTCATGATTCACGAAAAGGAGGTGCCGAGTGCGTCTTTCGCTCGCCTCCCGCGTGGGGCGAGGAGGATCGCGTGGGGCGGGCCCCCACACCAATAAGCTGGGCAAAGAGGACACGGCTGGGCAGTTTTGCCGCCCACTCGTAGGGCCCGGCCATTCCCCCGCAGCAAAAATGAATAATAGTAAAACACGGGAGAGGCCCGTCTGCGTGGAACGCCGCATCGAGCGCACTCGTCCCCGCCCTCAGCACAGCAGTCACGGACAACCCCGCACTCATTGGGTCACAGCGACTTCCCATCGCCTGCCCGCACCAAAAGACGCACGTGGGCGCATGCGGTGCTGGGACTCGTCTCCTCCCTCCAGACCACCTCGCCACAACGCAGGCTCGCATAAGTTCAATCCTCCAGCACACAAATGTCCGCTAAGCCACGCATCGCAGGCACACACACACAAAAAAAACAAATACACTCATTGTCCGTTTTTCAGAAGCGAAGAGAGGAGTAGCGCAACAGTTGCACGGTGCTATCATTACTGCTGTGCTGCGTCTCGCGAGTGCGGGGTCGACAAGCCATGTGCACATCACGACCCTGCCGCACGCCGGCCACCATCGCAGTACCGCTCGCCCCACAATCCACGCTGGCCGATTAATTTATTGGCGGCAGAGCCCCGGAATCAGAGTCGCCGCGGCCGCTTCCTCGGAACCCACCCCCGTTTCCTTCCGCGACCTCGGGAATGTCGGGTCGTCCGCTAGAG
>NW_897928.1:0-868 GCF_000209065.1 Trypanosoma cruzi | reverse complement strand
CAAAAATTTGGGCCACAACGTGTGATGCAGCAGCCGCTCGAAAACGATCAGCCGAGTGCAGCACCCTTGTGGGCAAGAGCTCGCGAAATTCCTCCAAGCAGCGGATAATTCAGGGTTGTTTGGTGTCCAGTGCATGAACACGCAAACAGATAGTGACAGAGAGTGCCTCTGACTCCCACCATTCATAATTGGAAACAAAAATTTGGGCCACAACGTGTGATGCAGCAGCCGCTCGAAAACGATCAGCCGAGTGCAGCACCCTCGTGGGCAAGAGCTCGCGAAATTCCTCCAAGCAGCGGATAGTTCAGGGTTGTTTGGTGTCCAGTGCACGAACACGCAAACAGATAGTGACAGAGTGTGTCTCTGACTCCCACCATTCATAATTGGAAACAAAAATTTGGGCCACAACGTGTGATGCAGCAGCCGCTCGAAAACGATCAGCCGAGTGCAGCACCCTCGTGGGCAAGAGCTCGCGAAATTCCTCCAAGCAGCGGATAATTCAGGGTTGTTTGGTGTCCAGTGCATGAACACGCAAACAGATAGTGACAGAGAGTGCCTCTGACTCTCACCATTCATAATTGGAAACAAAAATTTAGGCCACAACGTGTGATGCAGCAGCCGCTCGAAAACGATCAGCCGAGTGCAGCACCCTCGTGGGCAAGAGCTCGCGAAATTCCTCCAAGCAGCGGATAGTTCAGGGTTGTTTGGTGTCCAGTGCACGAACACGCAAACAGATATTGACAGAGTGTGTCTCTGACTCCCACCATTCATAATTGGAAACAAAAATTTGGACCACAACGTGTGATGCAGCAGCCGCTCGAAAACGATCAGCCGAGTGCAGCACCCTCGTGGGCAAGAGCTCGCGAAA
>NW_897927.1:0-868 GCF_000209065.1 Trypanosoma cruzi | reverse complement strand
TTCCAGGGGACAACGCAAATGTGCTCGATTGTCGAAGATCGACATTAATACTTTACGTGAAAAGGAGTCGCGCGACCGCATTTTTTTAGCTCAGTGGCAAACACGCTCACAATGTCATCCGGGGACGCGGGTTCGATTCCCGCAGAAGCCTAAGTTTTTTCCATTTTTTTTTTTTTGAATTCTTGTTTCATATTGCTTTTTAAACTTCTGGTTTGCAGGACGGTGTGCGAGTTCTGCAATCGCACTGATTCCATCTGTTTCGTGGTTTGTGCGGCTGCGGCTGCGGTGGTGGCCGCGTGAGAGTGAGTGTGAGAGAGCCATGCACCGCCCGCATACACACACTTCCTTCTCTCTCTGTGTGTGTGTCCCCTTGCATGGACTCTCGTCGTCGCCTCACCCCACGAAGCACACACAATAATGTGCCCATTGTATATATGCATGCACACCCATGCAGGCCCGTTGGTGCTCTCTTTTGCACGACACGCACCGCTGCCGTCCTGCCTGGCTGCATGGGCGGAGCACCGTAACTGTTTCTGTTTTGTTTTCATTGCATTGAGTGGGCGACCTCTCTCTCTCTCCCTGTGTGTTTGTTTTGCTTTACGGGAGCAATGAGAGTGTGTGTGCGCTGGTAGTCCCACGCTTCGGCTTTTTGTTTTGTTTTTCTTTTTGATTTTGTGGTTGAGTGCACCCATTCCGCGGCTGCGTGTGTGTGTGTGTGATGATATGAGTAATTTGCGTGTGTGCTTATCTGCCTCTCTCTGCCGTTGCTTTCTTCAGACTCTCTTGTGGCGCACAGCTGCTCTGCAAGTATAGGCGCTGACAAACACACACACACATGCACACACATGCCGTGCTTAAAACGCTGAGA
>NW_897926.1:0-868 GCF_000209065.1 Trypanosoma cruzi | reverse complement strand
GGTGCAGCAGCCGCTCGAAAACGATCCGCCGACTGCAGCACCCCTGTGGGCAAGATCTCGCGAAATTCCTCCAAGCAGCGGATAATTCAGGGTTGTTTGGTGTCCAGTGCATGAATACGCAAACAGATAGTGACAGAGTGTGTCTCTGACTCCCACCATTCACAATCGGAAACAAAAATTTAGACCACAACGTGTGATGCAGCAGCCCCTCGAAAACGATCAGCCGAGTGCAGCACCCTCGTGGGCAAGAGCTCGCGAAATTCCTCCAAGCAGCGGATAGTTCAGGGTTGTTTGGTGTCCAGTGCACGAACACGCAAACAGATAGTGACAGAGTGTGTCTCTGACTCCCACCATTCATAATTGGAAACAAAAATCTGGGCCACAACGTGTGATGCAGCAGCCGCTCGAAAACGATCAGCCGAGTGCAGCACCCGTGTGGGCAAGAGCTCGCGAAATTCCTCCAAGCAGCGGATAATTCAAGGTTGTTTGGTGTCCAGTGCATGAACACGCAAACAGATAGTGACAGAGAGTGCCTCTGACTCCCACCATTCATAATTGGAAACAAAAATTTAGACCACAACGTGTGATGCAGCAGCCGCTCGAAAACGATCAGCCGAGTGCAGCACCCGTGTGGGCAAGAGCTCGCGAAATTCCTCCAAGCAGCGGATAGTTCAGGGTTGTTTGGTGTCCAGTGCACGAACACGCAAACAGATAGTGACAGAGTGTGTCTCTGACTCCCACCATTCATAATTGGAAACAAAAATTTGGACCACAACGTGTGATGCAGCAGCCGCTCAAAAACGATCAGCCGAGTGCAGCACCCTCGTGGGCAAGAGCTCGCGAAATTCCTCCAAGCAGCGGATAGTTC
>NW_897925.1:0-868 GCF_000209065.1 Trypanosoma cruzi | reverse complement strand
TTCCCCCTCGCGAGGGCCTCGGCAGCCACAATCCTGTGCGTGCGTGCATTCTCAGCGTTTTAAGCACGGCATGTGTGTGCATGTGTGTGTGTGTTTGTCAGCGCCTATACTTGCAGAGCAGCTGTGCGCCACAAGAGAGTCTGAAGAAAGCAACGGCAGAGAGAGGCAGATAAGCACACACGCAAATTACTCATATCATCACACACACACACACGCAGCCGCGGAATGGGTGCACTCAACCACAAAATCAAAAAGAAAAACAAAACAAAAAGCCGAAGCGTGGGACTACCAGCGCACACACACTCTCATTGCTCCCGTAAAGCAAAACACACACACAGGGAGAGAGAGAGAGGTCGCCCACTCAATGCAATGAAAACAAAACAGAAACAGTTACGGTGCTCCGCCCATGCAGCCAGGCAGGACGGCAGCGGTGCGTGTCGTGCAAAAGAGAGCACCAACGGGCCTGCATGGGTGTGCATGCATATATACAATGGGCACATTATTGTGTGTGCTTCGTGGGGTGAGGCGACGACGAGAGTCCATGCAAGGGGACACACACACAGAGAGAGAAGGAAGTGTGTGTATGCGGGCGGTGCATGGCTCTCTCACACTCACTCTCACGCGGCCACCACCGCAGCCGCAGCCGCACAAACCACGAAACAGATGGAATCAGTGCGATTGCAGAACTCGCACACCGTCCTGCAAACCAGAAGTTTAAAAAGCAATATGAAACAAGAATTCAAAAAAAAAAAATGGAAAAAACTTAGGCTTCTGCGGGAATCGAACCCGCGTCCCCGGATGACATTGTGAGAGTGTTTGCCACTGAGCTAAAAAAATGCGGTCGCGCGACTCCTTTTCACGTAAAGTA
>NW_897924.1:0-868 GCF_000209065.1 Trypanosoma cruzi | reverse complement strand
GGCGTTGTACACCCGTCTCACGGTGCGGAACGGGTACTCATTGACTCGCCCACTGAGTTCCTCCGCACTCACCGAGGGGTCATGCTGCACGTCAAAGCTCAGAAGTCCATCCGCCGCCATGACAACGTTCGTGATGCACTCCGGTTCAACGTGGCATGCGTCCGCAGCATCGGTGATGAGCGCGCGCTGCAGCTCCACCGGCCTGGACCGCAGCACGGTGCCCCAGTCACTGCCCTCCAGCTGCCGCTTCTGGTGAGTTTTGGCGGCCCTCGCTGTGCGTTTAGGGTTGAGCTCCCAACGCTCGTCATGTGCTCGGAGATCCTCCACCAGCTGCCGCAGTTCCTTGTCGGAGCTGCGCAGGGCAGCAAGCTCATTTTCCATCCTGCTTGTATAGCCCTGTAGCGCCTTCGTCTGCTGACAAATGACGTCTGCAATGCCTTCCTTCCCGCCCGAAGACACGAAACCGTCTGGCAGTGCCTTCCGCAGCTTCTCAAGCGCGTTGGCCGCATCCGTGCAGCTAGTCAGCAATCGAAGGGGCACGTCATCCCCATACCGAGCCATCTCCTCGGCTGCACTTCGCACCTCAGACACCCGCGGCGCGGCGTCCGGATTCCCGAGAGTCGTGACGGCCATCTCCATAAACTCACGAAGCTCCACCACCTTCTGCTCCTTTTCTGCAAGTTGCTCCTCTAACAGGTCCAATCCATCCTTAGGCGCGGTACGGCGTTGGTACACCCGTCTCACGGTGCGGAACGGGTACTCATTGACTCGCCCACTGAGTTCCTCCGCACTCACCGAGGGGTCATGCTGCACGTCAAAGCTCAGAAGTCCATCCGCCGCCATGACAACGTTCGTGATGCACTCCGGC
>NW_897923.1:0-868 GCF_000209065.1 Trypanosoma cruzi | reverse complement strand
TTACTGCGGCACGGCGGTTCACGTGCTGCTTTTTCCGCAACCCCCTAACGTCAATAGTCAATGCGGCAGCATTATGGGGCAATTCGAGTACGGAGCTTTAAACAGTGATAAAACACTGCCACTTTTTCTGAGGTTTCACGCGGAAGAAGAGGGCAATAACTTAATAATGGCAGCATATTTTATACGTTTTGTTGTTGTTGTTGTTGTTGTTTTTTGCGCTCCCACTCTGGTGTGAATTTTGGTCAAATTGGTATCTGCGAGTGGAGGGATGTAATATTTTCACAGGTGCACGAAAAAAAAAAAATGGTGTTGTTTGCTCGAGTTTCTTCTGTGCCACTGCCGTCCTGTGGGCTGCCACAAACAATGACTGTGTGTATTTGCCCCGTGGAACTTGTGGGTGCGCGGTGCTGGTTGATTGGAGGGCTCGAGGCTACGGCTGCTGCGCGCCACAGAATTGATTGTTTCTTGCACCGGCACTGTTTTTGATTCTTGGGTTTTGTGACATGACTCTATTTTGGGCGACTGCTTGCATGACACCTTCCTCTTCCACGATGACTGTGTGGGGAAGGTGCGCTCGTCACTCTTGTTACTCCCAGTGTTGTTCTTGTTTACTCTCACCAACACTGTGCTGGGTGGATGGCGCCCAATTGCCGCCGTTGCGGTGGCTCCTGTGCGTGTGGTGTGCATCGCACACTGTGCCGTCAAACCGTGCTTATGGCTCTCTTGCTGAGGCTGTCAGTCATGCCTGTGACCTTTGTCTCTTACTCTTATTCCCTTTTTTGATTAGCGGCCAGTGTTCAGCTTTAACTCAATCTAACTACGAAAACAAGCACATAATCAATACTTACGCAGGAGTAAATAAACAAGG
>NW_897922.1:0-868 GCF_000209065.1 Trypanosoma cruzi | reverse complement strand
ATATCTGTTTGCGTGTTCACACACTGGACACCAAACAACCCTGAACTATCCGCTGCTTGGAGGAATTTCGCGAGCTCTTGCCCACACGGGTGCTGCACTCGGCTAATCGTTTTCGAGCGGCTGCTGCATCACACGTTGTGGTCTAAATTTTTGTTTCCGATTATGAATGGTGGGAGTCAGAGGCAGTCTCTGTCAATATCTGTTTGCGTGTTCACACACTGGACACCAAACAACCCTGAACTATCCGCTGCTTGGAGGAATTCCGCGAGCTCTTGCCCACACGGGTGCTGCACTCGGCTAATCGTTTTCGAGCGGTCGCTGCATCACACGTTGTGGTCTAAATTTTTGTTTCCGATTGTGAATGGTGGGAGTCGGAGACACTCTCTTTCAATATCTGTTTGCGTGTTCACACACTGGACACCAAACAACCCTGAATTGTCGGCTGCTTGGAGGAATTTCGCGAGCTCTTGCCCACACGGGTGCTGCAGTCGGCTGATCGTTTTCGAGCGGCTGCTGCATCACACGTTGTGGTCTAAATTTTTGTTTCCGATTATGAATGGTGGGAGTCAGAGGCACTCTCTGTCAATATCTGTTTGCGTGTTCACACACTGGACACCAAACAACCCTGAATTGTCGGCTGCTTGGAGGAATTTCGCGAGCTCTTGCCCACACGGGTGCTGCACTCGGCTGATCGTTTTCGAGCGGCTGCTGCATCACACGTTGTGGTCTAAATTTTTGTTTCCGATTATGAATGGTGGGAGTCAGAGGCAGTCTCTGTCAATATCTGTTTGCGTGTTCACACACTGGACACCAAACAACCCTGAACTATCCGCTGCTTGGAGGAATTTCGCGAGCTCTTGCCCACACG
>NW_897921.1:0-868 GCF_000209065.1 Trypanosoma cruzi | reverse complement strand
AAAATGACGGGCACACTGTTGTTCATGGCGTGAAAAGCCGCCACAGGACGTGACGCCGCAACGTCCAATACGGGCTCTCAAGTCGGTGGCGACAGCGGCGACAACAGCTGAGGTAACCCATTCTGCATATTTGGGTGGAAAACAAGCGCCTCAGTGGCGGTGAAGTCTAACATCATTTCCTTGAATCGCATCACCCTCGGCGCTATCCGAGACCGCGGGAGTTGCTGAGGACTGCGATGCGGGGCGCACCCCAGCGCAAAGATGTGTACATCCCTGTACGGGACCTTCGCCATCCAATCCTCAACCACGCAGCTCACAGACGCATCCTCCACGGCAAAAAAGTAGGGCGTGAAGCTACTCATAATCGGCTGCCGCGGCGCCATGAGGTCCTCGAGCAGCGTCACGCCGCGCTCCATGAGATCATGTACGCGCAGCGAGCAGTTTAGCACAGCCGCAGCATGGGCATCGCAGAAAAAAACTTTGGACGATCCATGAACGGCGTCGAGCATCTGGTGAAAGATATAATCCCGCACACAACCAAAAACGCCATTGCTGGGCTCACGCGGCTGCCCGCTTCCGTCGGCCTTGATCGCACCAACCCACCCCGCATAATATGTCAAGTACAAGTCACACAGACAATGTGCTTGGATACATGCGTGCGTCTTGTGCGTGCACATTTCACTCGCACCGGTGTGTGTATGTGTGCCTCAAAAAATCTGACAAACACACAAGCAATACTATAGGAACATATGTTGTCCCCTCATCGCCAACAAACACAAAAGGAGCAGTGCGCATCGCAAATACAACCAATTACAAACACAAATTCAAACGGAGTGCATACAGCACATCCATATAGAGAAAGGGACCC
>NW_897920.1:0-868 GCF_000209065.1 Trypanosoma cruzi | reverse complement strand
TGCTGCACTCGGATAATCGTTTTCGAGCGACTGCTGCACCACACGCTGTGGTCTATGTTTTTGTTTCGAATTATGAATGGTGGTGGTCAGAGACACTCTCTTTCAATGTCTGTTTGTGTGTTCACACACTGAACGCCAAACAACCCGGAACTATCCGCTGCTTGGAGGAATTTCGCGAGATCTGCACTCGGCTGATCGTTTTCGAGCGGCCGCTGCATCACACGTTGTGGTCTAAATTTTTGTTTCCGATTGTGAATGGTGGGAGTCAGAGGCACTCTCTGTCAATATCTGTTTGCGTGTTCACACACTGGACACCAAACAACCCTGAACTATCCGCTGCTTGGAGGAATTTCGCGAGCTCTTGCCCACACGGGTGCTGCACTCGGCTGATCGTTTTCGAGCGGCCGCTGCATCACACGTTGTGGTCCAAATTTTTGTTTCCGATTGTGAATGGTGGGAGTCAGAGGCACTCTCTGTCAATATCTGTTTGCGTGTTCACACACTGGACACCAAACAACTCTGAACTATCCGCTGCTTGGAGGAATTTCGCGAGCTCTTGCCCACACGGGTGCTGCGCTCGGCTGATCGTTTTCGAGCGGCCGCTGCATCACACGTTGTGGTCTAAATTTTTGTTTCCGATTGTGAATGGTGGGAGTCAGAGGCACTCTCTGTCAATATCTGTTTGCGTGTTCACACACTGGACACCAAACAACCCTGAATTATCCGCTGCTTGGAGGAATTTCGCGAGCTCTTGCCACACGGGTGCTGCACTCGGCTGATCGTTTTCGAGCGGCCGCTGCATCACACGTTGTGGTTCAAATTTTTGTTTTCGACTGTGAATGGGTGGGAGTCAGAGACACTCTCTGTC
>NW_897919.1:0-868 GCF_000209065.1 Trypanosoma cruzi | reverse complement strand
CACCGGAACCACCGCCCAGCACTTGAGCGAGGACGAGAGCGAGAGACGGCACGCCGATCGCACCTCCGCCGCAGACTGCAGAGCCCATGCCGAAGCCACTCCCATGCAGTTTTTGCACGGTGTCGTACGAAAGGCAAGCCGGAACCGTATTTTATCTTTGGCACTTCCACAAGCAAGAGTTCCCCCGACAAATAGGAGGCGTTGCCAGGAATATGACGGTCTGACGGCATCCACCGCGCTCGAATGCACGTACTGTGAATTCAGAGCTCAAGCGAAAGCGGGACCACTATCCCGCATACGGGCACACGAACACTCCAGCACAGCGCTACCGTCGGCACCGAATAAAGTGGCACTTCATAGGTGCCCTTAATGCGGCAGGCAGGCGGGCAATGCCGGGGGATTGACCACCCGCACCCGGCACAAACACCCGACAGAAAGAAAGTCGTGACACTAAAAATGGAGAATGAATAACCACGCGCTGCAAGGCTCGAAAATTCGCATGAAGAGCATCAAACCAACGCAGAACCCCGCCTCCGCGCAGGAGGAGAATGCCACCGAGAAACAGTGCAGCGTGTGTTTCTAAAATGGCACGCACACATGCATTGATTAGCGTCACGCTGTTGCCGATTTCCCGGCGTCAGAGGGCTCAGGCCGCCGAGAAGGCGCACGTCGCTCGGCGACGACATCCCGCTGCGACCACCACCAGTTTGGTTTTGCCGTTTAGCGTGCGGGTTTCCGTGCCACAGCAATGCCTGACTGACCCGCTACCGCACGGCACGCCACGGGCATCTGCCGGACATTGTGGATACCGGTCAACTGGAACTGTGCGGAGAGGCAGGTCTGCAGTTACTCCGCTGTCCGGCTCCCA
>NW_897918.1:0-868 GCF_000209065.1 Trypanosoma cruzi | reverse complement strand
CACCAAACAACCCTGAATTATCCGCTGCTTGGAGGAATTTTGCGAGCTGTTGCCCACACGGGTGCTGCACTCGGCTAATCGTTTTCGAGCGGTCGCTGCATCACACGTTGTGGTCTAAATTTTTGTTTCCAATTATGAATGGTGGGAGTCAGAGACACTCTCTGTCAATATCTGTTTGCGTGTTCATGCACTGGACACCAAACAACCCTGAACTATCCGCTGCTTGGAGGAATTTCGCGAGCTCTTGCCCACAAGGGTGCTGCACTCGGCTGATCGCTTTCGAGCGGCTGCTGCATCACACGTTGTGGTCTGAATTTTTGTTTCCGATTGTGAATGGTGGGAATCAGAGGCACTCTCTGTCAATATCTGTTTGCGTGTTCACACACTGGACACCAAACAACCCTGAACTATCCGCTGCTTGGAGGAATTTCGCGAGCTCTTGCCCACAAGGGTGCTGCACTCGGCTGATCGCTTTCGAGCGGCTGCTGCATCACACGTTGTGGTCTGAATTTTTGTTTCCGATTGTGAATGGTGGGAGTCAGAGACACTCTCTGTCAATATCTGTTTGCGTGTTCACACACTGGACACCAAACAACCCTGAATTGTCGGCTGCTTGGAGGAATTTCGCGAGCTCTTGCCCACACGGGTGCTGCACTCGGCTGATCGTTTTCGAGCGGCTGCTGCATCACACGTTGTGGTCCAAATTTTTGTTTCCAATTATGAATGGTGGGAGTCAGAGGCACTCTCTGTCAATATCTGTTTGCGTGTTCACACACTGGACACCAAACAACCCTGAACTATCCGCTGCTTGGAGGAATTTCGCGAGCTCTTACCCACACGGGTGCTGCACTCGGCTAATCGTTTTCGA
>NW_897917.1:0-868 GCF_000209065.1 Trypanosoma cruzi | reverse complement strand
GAACGTGGAGGTTGTTGGTGCGCCCGCGGCAGTGGATTGGCGTGCGAGAGGCGCCGTGACAGCCGTCAAGGACCAGGGCCAATGCGGCTCGTGCTGGGCCTTCTCCGCCATTGGCAACGTTGAGTGCCAGTGGTTTCTCGCCGGCCACCCGCTGACGAACCTGTCGGAGCAGATGCTCGTGTCGTGCGATAAAACGGACTCTGGCTGCGGTGGTGGCCTGATGAACAACGCCTTTGAGTGGATTGTGCAGGAGAATAACGGCGCCGTGTACACGGAGGACAGCTACCCTTATGCGTCGGGCGAGGGGATATCGCCGCCGTGCACGACGTCAGGCCACACGGTGGGTGCCACGATTACCGGTCACGTTGAATTACCGCAGGACGAGGCCCAAATAGCCGCATGGCTTGCAGTCAATGGCCCGGTTGCCGTTGCCGTCGACGCCAGCAGCTGGATGACCTACACGGGCGGCGTTATGACGAGCTGCGTCTCCGAGCAGCTGGATCACGGCGTTCTTCTCGTCGGCTACAATGACAGCGCCGCAGTGCCGTACTGGATCATCAAGAACTCGTGGACCGCGCAGTGGGGCGAGGATGGCTACATCCGCATTGCAAAGGGCTCGAACCAGTGCCTTGTCAAGGAGGAGGCGAGCTCCGCGGTGGTCGGTGGCCCCGGACCCACTCCCGAGCCAACCACCACAACGACCACAAGTGCCCCAGGACCGTCCCCATCGTACTTTGTGCAGATGTCCTGCACTGACGCCGCGTGCATTGTCGGGTGCGAGAACGTGACGTTACCGACGGGTCAGTGTCTCCTGACCACAGCGGCGTCTCTGCCATTGTCACGTGCGGTGCTGAGACTCTCACAGAGG
>NW_897916.1:0-868 GCF_000209065.1 Trypanosoma cruzi | reverse complement strand
AAAACGATCAGCCGAGTGCAGCACCCGTGTGGCAAGAGCTCGCGAATTTCTTCAAAGCAGCGGATAGTTCAGGTTTGTTTGGTGTCCAGTGTGTGAACACGCAAACAGATAGTGACAGAGAGTGTCTCTGACTCCCACCATTCATAATGGGAAACAAAAATTTAGACCACAACGTGTGATGCAGCAGCCGCTCGAAAACGATCAGCCGAGTGCAGCACCCGTGTGGGCAAGAGCTCGCGAAATTCCTCCAAGCAGCGGATAGTTCAGGGTTGTTTGGTGTCCAGTGTGTGAACACGCAAACAGATATTGACAGAGAGTGTCTCTGACTCCCACCATTCATAATTGGAAACAAAAATTTAGACCACAACGTGTGATGCAGCAGCCGCTCGAAAACGATCAGCCGAGTGCAGCACCCGTGTGGGCAAGAGCTCGCGAAATTCCTCCAAGCAGCGGATAGTTCAGGGTTGTTTGGTGTCCAGTGTGTGAACACGCAAACAGATAGTGACAGAGAGTGTCTCTGACTCCCACCATTCATAATTGGAAACAAAAATTTGGACCACAACGTGTGATGCAGCAGCCGCTCGAAAACGATCAGCCGAGTGCAGCACCCTCGTGGGCAAGAGCTCGCGAAATTCCTCCAAGCAGCGGATAGTTCAGGGTTGTTTGGTGTCCAGTGTGTGAACACGCAAACAGATATTGACAGAGTGTGTCTCTGACTCCCACCATTCATAATTGGAAACAAAAATTTGGACCACAACGTGTGATGCAGCAGCCGCTCGAAAACGAACAGCCGAGTGCAGCACCCTCGTGGGCAAGAGCTCGCGAAATTCCTCCAAGCAGCGGATAATTCAGGGTGTTTGGGTCCAGC
>NW_897915.1:0-868 GCF_000209065.1 Trypanosoma cruzi | reverse complement strand
TGTGTCGTTGTGCGCGGGTAACGTGGCATTTACACTCGTAATGAAAGACATTCCACAAGATACTCGAATCATGTCCAGCACTCCCTCTGCGAGCTTTTCGATAGCCTCAGTCACCTCCTCTGGAGTCATCGTTTCCTCCGCATTATCACGATGCGGAGCACTCGATGAAGTCTCCGCCGCATCACACAACCAGGCACCGCACCACAGCACGCAGAGGGCACACACCAGCAGCACACGGCCAGTCATCATCATCGCCATCACTCCTGTCACTTGCGTGCAGCCTTCAGCACAAACTAACTCCCCGTCAACAAAGAGGAAGCAAAAGGTGAGAGACAAGTCACACAGCCACGCACCGTCCCATCCAGCGATGAGAGTCACGCACAACAACAATTAGGTGGACGCCGCTCAACAACAATCAAAACAATAATCAAAAGAAGTGCTCCTCGCCCTTGTCCCGTTCCTCACACCCCCACAGTTACTATTACCGTTATTCTCTCTACTCCGTCCCTCACCAGCACGCCACGCTCACTTGAGCACACGCCCCTCCAGCACAGGCCTCGGGATCGTCGGGCCCTCCCAGCACAGGTAGTCCGTGATGCGCTCCCGCTGCGCCGCGACGTCTTCCAGTTCCTCCCTCAGTCAAACAGCTCCGTGTCCTCCACGTCCCTCACAATCGCCGGCATGCCCCGGCCGCACAACACCCACAGCGCCACAATGTCGTGCCGCCTCTCCTCCCCAATGATGAGTGCAACGCCGAACGCGTACTGGCGCACGTGCTCCATGCGCTGGAACCACCCGCGGATCAGGTTGGCCGTCATGAACTGCATCTTGTTGTCCTCGTTGTGCTTGGAGCAGACCCTCCCATCCT
>NW_897914.1:0-868 GCF_000209065.1 Trypanosoma cruzi | reverse complement strand
AAGGTGTCAGCCTCATGAACGGCGGTGCAAGGACGGGCGAGAACGTTGAATACCGGGATGCCGGGGTCGGATGCCATCATGAGCTGCATCCGGAATGCCTGCAGTAAGATCCTTCCCAAGTTCATAAGGCGATCGGAGAGGCCTCGCTCCGCTTCCAGCGCACACATCCACGCAACCAAACTGTCAAATACAAGTTGGGCCTGGTCCTCCGCCTGGCGCCAATAATTGTATGCGCCCCGGAGGTCTAAAAAGACTCCGGAAATGCCCGCGTTCCATACACGCGGGGCCCAAGTGGTGTCGTCGAATGCGCGGAACATTCGTCCCTCTTTTCCTGTAGCGGAATGATCGTCCAAGGAGAAGTGCTGGAGGGCAAAGGCATCGAGGAATAGAAATGTGGTCACCCGAAATTGCCCCGAGACGTCTGGAGGAATAACCTGCCGTCTCTCTCGCGCCGGAGTTCGTTGGGCCGTGCGTGACGACGCGCCCACAGCCATCAAGCGATGCTTTTAATGTGGTTTTTTGGTAACGCCGTATTCGGCCTTATTGTGACACGCGACAGGTACATCTGTCAAACCTCTCCGAGAGGTGGAGACTTCTTCCCGGCTCGCCGTCTCCGCCTCCCACGCGGCTCGCCGCGCCTCTCTAGCACTAACGCGTGCCTCTCGTTCCTGTAGTTGGGTGCGGGTCGCCTCCAATTGCTGTTCGCGTCCGGCGAGCACGCATTCTCGTTCTGCAAAAAGGCTGCCGGCGACCGCAATGTCAGATTCGCGCACCGATAGGTTGTTGTGCGCCTCTTCCACCCGCGAATGAGGCTGAACGCTTCGATTCTGCACGTCCACGGCGGCGTGGGCGCTTTTCGTGCTCAAAC
>NW_897913.1:0-868 GCF_000209065.1 Trypanosoma cruzi | reverse complement strand
ATCGTTTTCGAGCGGCTGCTGCACCACACGCTGTGGTCTAAATTTTTGTTTCGAATTATGAATGGTGGTGGTCAGAGACACTCTCTTTCAATGTCTGTTTGCGTGTTCACACACTGAACGCCAAACAACCCGGAACTATCCGCTGCTTGGAGGAATTTCGCGAGCTCCTGCCCACAGGGGTGCTGCAGTCGGATAATCGTTTTCGAGCGGCGGCTGCACCGCACGCTGTGGTCTAAATTTTTGTTTCGAATTATGAATGGTGGTGGTCAGAGACACTCTCTTTCAATGTCTGTTTGCGTGTTCACACACTGAACGCCAAACAACCCGGAACTATCCGCTGCTTGGAGGAATTTCGCGAGATCCTGCCCACAGGGGTGCTGCACTCGGCGGATCGTTTTCGAGCGGCTGCTGCACCACACGCTGTGGTCTAAATTTTTGTTTCGAATTATGAATGGTGGTGGTCAGAGGCACTCTCTTTCACTGTCTGTTTGCGTGTTCACACACTGAACGCCAAATAACCCGGAACTATCCGCTGCTTGGAGGAATTTCGCGAGATCCTGCCCACAGGGGTGCTGCACTCGGCGGATCGTTTTCGAGCGGCTGCTGCACCACACGCTGTGGTCTAAATTTTTGTTTCGAATTATGAATGGTGGTGGTCAGAGACACTCTCTTTCAATGTCTGTTTGCGTGTTCACACACTGAACGCCAAACAACCCGGAACTATCCGCTGCTTGGAGGAATTTCGCGAGCTCCTGCCCACAGGGGTGCTGCACTCGGAGGATCGTTTTCGAGCGGCTGCTGCACCACACGCTGTGGTCTAAATTTTTGTTTCGAATTATGAATGGTGGTGGTCAGAGGCACTCTCCTT
>NW_897912.1:0-868 GCF_000209065.1 Trypanosoma cruzi | reverse complement strand
TTGCGCACGGGCCCCCACGTGTGCTGTGATGGTGCCAAGTGCCGGTGCCGCTGCCAGTGCCCACTGCGCGTATGAAGACAAGACACCAACGGCCTCCACGATGGTCACTTCGGCGGCGGCTTCCTGGGGGGACACAACGGCACGTTTGTCGTTGCCCAGCGCCGTGACCATCACAACGTCCGCAACGGCGCAAAGCAATCCAACGGCGCCAAGCGCACCGGCGGCGAGAGCTGTGAGGGCCGTCTCGCACATTGCTGCCGTGAAGAGCTTCGCCTGCATGTGTCCGACGCTCCGGCAAAAGGCACGCACTGGCGGACCCCACTCCAACAGTCGCACCCCACCTGCCACAAGTGTTGGCTTCGTCGAAAGCAACACAGCGAGGGTGAGACGGATGGACGGGTCAGAGACGCTCAAGACACGTAAAATCGTTAGGGGATGCGGTGACTGCGCAACGGCAATGTACCGCACAAGAGAGCTGTTGTCGCAGTTTTTCCCACTTGTTTTCTGAATCGCGTCAAGAATGGCGTGAGAGTATTCCTCCGCAGCGTCCATTGTGCATGAAACATAGCGGCAGTCGCGAACAATCATGGCGAAAGAACTGCACGCGGGGTTCCTTAAAAAGGCGACTATGGCATCAACCTCTTTCTCTATATCATTGCCTTCTTTTCTCTTCCTCTTCGGCGTTGGCACGTGCGGCACGTCACGTGGCTCCCTCGCAACCTGCTGCATCAGCCAGTCACACAATGTCGTCTTTGTTGCCGCTCCGTCCCTGTCATCATCTTCCCGCACTTCCAAGACACGCCTACCCATCAGCACATATAGACTGGATCCCCATGCAGTCAAGAATATTGCATCACTCCCCTTCCAG
>NW_897911.1:0-868 GCF_000209065.1 Trypanosoma cruzi | reverse complement strand
GGTGCGGGCTGCTGCGCCCGCACCTCGTTGTCGTCACTCAGTTTTGTGGTCATGAAAGGGTTTTCGTTTTGCTTTTTTCTTCACAGGGGGTTTGGATTGTGCGTTGTCTTTGTTTCTGGAGGGAGAGGGTGCGTGCGTCCTGTGCATTTAGAGAGTCTTGTGGGAGGACCGTGATTCGCGGCGGTGCGGCGGATGTGGTGGTGTGTGCGGGAGTGGCTCCGCCGCGAATGGCAGGGAGCGAGGTGTCTCAGTTTGTTGTGGGAACTGCGGTGCATCGACTCACCGTTGGGCTCGTGGAACCCTCGCGCAACACTCAGGCGCCTGCGCTGGCACGGCAGAGCCGGTGAGGGAAGCTTGAGGAGCTGCGTGTTCTCTCCGCAATGGACGTGGGCTGCAGGGCGGCTGAGCGAGGCATCCGATGTCATTTGCCTGGCAGACAACGCAATGTGGCTCCGCTCCTGGACAAATGTGGGGACTTTTACTTGTCCTTTGTGTTGCTTCCTCTTTTCCCGTGAGACACGCCGCACACCCAACGCCCACACACCGTCGTTCCTGCTTGCATACCTCCTGCGGGCTCGGCAACTCTTCGCGGGCGTGTGCCCTCCGCGAGGAACGCGCACCCATTCCCGGTTCCCGGAACTGTAGTTACATCCACCGGAGCCTGGGGGCTACACTGTTCTCCTCCCTCCCCTTTTGTGTGCGTGTAGGGTGCTGGGTGCTGCTTCACGACCGTGTGTATGTGTGTGTGTGTGTCACTGTAGTGCGGCACATGTATTTCTCTCTTCTTGTTGTTGTCCTTGCCCCACTGTGTGGATTGTCCCACACACTCGAGCGACTCTACGACGAATGATGATGGTGACTGTGCGGC
>NW_897910.1:0-868 GCF_000209065.1 Trypanosoma cruzi | reverse complement strand
TCTTCCTGCGGGAGGCTCTGATGCGTTCTGCGAAAGTGGGTGTTGGAGAGAGGACGGCTGGAGCCCGAAACTGGTTGTGAGCGATGCTACGAATCCCACGGGTGGCAAGCGGAGTGGACGGATCGAATGTGGCGACCCCAAACCACTTCTCGAAACCGGATCCCTTCTGCTTCTTACGAAGGTGACTGGACGGAGTTCATTGCTTCTGGTGGCTCCGGTGTTGTGATGGAGGATGGCACGCTTGTGTTTCCTCTGATGGCGAAGGATGAAGCAGAAGACGTTTGCTCCATGATCATTAGCTCGACGGACGGCGGCAGTGCCTGGGCGCTCTCTGAGGACATTTCCCGTGCGGAATGCCTTAACCCCGCGTCACCGAGTGGAAGGGATCACTTCACATGGTTGTTGACTACGAGAGTGGCGAGAGGGTGTAGGAGTCGCGTGACATGGGGACAGCGTGGGCGGAGGCCATCGGGACACTCTCAGGCGTGTGGGTCAACGCACGATCGGGAGTCTCCCAGAAGGAAAGCCTGCGTGTGGTTGCCCTCATCACCGCGACCATTGAGGAATGGAAGGAGGGTCATGCTGTACACTCAGAGAGGGCATGCCTCGGGGAAGAAAAGGACCACTGCGCTCTGCCTTTGGGTCACGGACAGCAACCGCACGTTTTCTGTTGGACCGGCTGCCGTGGACAGTGCTGCGGGTTGGATGCTCGCCAGCACCCTGCTGCGCTCGGATGGCAGTTTGCATCTTTTACGACGGAGGGGCAATGGTGAAGGCCGTGTCATTTCACTTTCTCGCCTGACGGAGGAAATGAATAAAATCAACTCCGTCCTCAGTACTGGAGCAAAAGGACATTTCTTCTCCAACT
>NW_897909.1:0-868 GCF_000209065.1 Trypanosoma cruzi | reverse complement strand
TCTTTGCACGACACGCACCGCTGCCGTCCTGCTTGGCTGCATGGGCGGAGCACCGTAACTGTTTCTGTTTTGTTTTCATTGCATTGAGTGGGCGACCTCTCTCTCTCTCCCTGTGTGTGTGTTTTGCTTTACGGGAGCAATGAGAGTGTGTGTGCGCTGGTAGTCCCACGCTTCGGCTTTTTGTTTTGTTTTTCTTTTTGATTTTGTGGTTGAGTGCACCCATTCCGCGGCTGCGTGTGTGTGTGTGTGATGATATGAGTAATTTGCGTGTGTGCTTATCTGCCTCTCTCTGCCGTTGCTTTCTTCAGACTCTCTTGTGGCGCACAGCTGCTCTGCAAGTATAGGCGCTGACAAACACACACACACATGCACACACATGCCGTGCTTAAAACGCTGAGAATGCACGCACGCACAGGATTGTGGCTGCCGAGGCCCTCGCGAGGGGGAAAAAACCTGCATTTTTTTTTTTTGACATGTTGCTCGGTGTGTGCTGACGCGTGACGAATAACAACACGCCCCAATAAGCAGAAAAGAAGTAAAACAAAATGGCGCTGAGCGGCACACCGGTAAGCCAAAAATACGCAATCACCAATAAAAAAGCCGGCGATCACCCAGCAGGCACATCAAGCCTCCTAACAGCCAACCTGGAACAGACAAAAAAAAAGAGGCAATCATAGAAAACAAAGATCCCCGCCCCCAAACAGGAAAAACATTAAAGAAAACGCGATTCTTTTTTTTGTCCTTACTGCCGGGGTTGGCCGCCGCAAGAAATAAAAAATGGTAGGGCGGTGGCCCCGGACGCTAGATACAGGACGACGTGTCGAATTATCCAAGTTGCAGCGGCTTCCCCGGACGTTAGATACCTTCC
>NW_897908.1:0-868 GCF_000209065.1 Trypanosoma cruzi | reverse complement strand
GACGGCCGCACGCTCGCAGACTACAACATCCAGAAGGAGTCCACGCTGCACCTTGTGCTGCGCCTGCGCGGCGGCATGCAGATCTTCGTGAAGACACTGACGGGCAAGACGATCGCGCTCGAAGTGGAATCCAGCGACACCATTGAGAACGTGAAGGCGAAGATCCAGGACAAGGAGGGCATTCCGCCGGACCAGCAGCGCCTGATCTTCGCTGGCAAGCAGCTGGAGGACGGCCGCACGCTCGCAGACTACAACATCCAGAAGGAGTCCACGCTGCACCTTGTGCTGCGCCTGCGCGGCGGCATGCAGATCTTCGTGAAGACACTGACGGGCAAGACGATCGCGCTCGAGGTGGAATCCAGCGACACCATTGAGAACGTGAAGGCGAAGATCCAGGACAAGGAGGGCATTCCGCCGGACCAGCAGCGCCTGATCTTCGCTGGCAAGCAGCTGGAGGACGGCCGCACGCTCGCAGACTACAACATCCAGAAGGAGTCCACGCTGCACCTTGTGCTGCGCCTGCGCGGCGGCATGCAGATCTTCGTGAAGACACTGACGGGCAAGACGATCGCGCTCGAGGTGGAATCCAGCGACACCATTGAGAACGTGAAGGCGAAGATCCAGGACAAGGAGGGCATTCCGCCGGACCAGCAGCGCCTGATCTTCGCTGGCAAGCAGCTGGAGGACGGCCGCACGCTCGCAGACTACAACATCCAGAAGGAGTCCACGCTGCACCTTGTGCTGCGCCTGCGCGGCGGCATGCAGATCTTCGTGAAGACACTGACGGGCAAGACGATCGCGCTCGAGGTGGAGTCCAGCGACACCATTGAGAACGTGAAGGCGAAGATCCAGGACAAGGAGGGCATCT
>NW_897907.1:0-868 GCF_000209065.1 Trypanosoma cruzi | reverse complement strand
AGGACGCCGCTCGCGTTCAGCTGGTCGGCGAGGAGCGCGAGGACATGTGTGGATTGCACCGCGATGCCGTGGATTCCGAGGAGAGAGCGGTGCGCCGCTGCCTGGAGCGCGGCGAGGCTGCAGCTGTGGACGAGCTCGGAGAGGAGTACAGGAGCGCGACGCATGAGCGAGCAGTGGAGGCGCTAGCCGCGGAGGAGGACGCCGCTCGCGGTCAGCTAGTCGGCGAGGAGCGCGAGGACATGTGTGGATTGCACCGCGATGCCGTGGATTCCGAGGAGAGAGCGGTGCGCCGCTGCCTGGAGCGCGGCGAGGCTGCAGCTGTGGACGAGCTCGGAGAGGAGTACAGGAGCGCGACGCACGAGCGAGCAGTGGAGGCGCTAGCCGCGGAGGAGGACGCCGCTCGCGGTCAGCTGGTCGGCGAGGAGCGCGAGGACATGTGTGGATTGCACCGCGATGCCGTGGATTCCGAGGAGAGAGCGGTGCGCCGCTGCCTGGAGCGCGGCGAGGCTGCAGCTGTGGACGAGCTCGGAGAGGAGTACAGGAGCGCGACGCATGAGCGAGCAGTGGAGGCGCTAGCCGCGGAGGAGGACGCCGCTCGCGATCAGCTAGCGGGCGAGGAGCGCGAGGACACGTATGGATTGCACCGCGATGCCGTGGATTCCGAGGAGAGAGCGGTGCGCCGCTGCCTGGAGCGCGGCGAGGCTGCAGCTGTGGACGAGCTCGGAGAGGAGTACAGGAGCGCGACGCATGAGCGAGCAGTGGAGGCGCTAGCCGCGGAGGAGGACGCCGCTCGCGGTCAGCTGGTCGGCGAGGAGCGCGAGGACATGTGTGGATTGCACCGCGATGCCGTGATTCCGAGGAGAGAGCG
>NW_897906.1:0-868 GCF_000209065.1 Trypanosoma cruzi | reverse complement strand
TTTTGGGGAGTGTGGTGGGGGTGTGGTGTGGAAATGGAGGCCATGTAGTTGGTCACAGAATCGGTGCGATCAGGTCGGGGAACCATTCACGGTCGTGGAACGACAAAAAAAAAAAAAAAAAAAAAAAAAAAATTTTTTTGTCATTTGACTAGTGTTATTTTGACGCGAGTGCAAAACCTACTGGGCAAAAGAAATTTTTTTGACTTTATCATCGTTTTCAAAAAATCTGAAAAATCAAAAAAAAAAAAAAAATAATAATAAAAAAAAAATAATAATAATAAAAATATTCATATATATCTATATATATAGTGATTGGTTTTATTTTTGACGCTGTATCACCCTACTTGATAACAATTTTTGTGGTCGGACTCTAAATACGTAATATAAAAGGATACAAGAGCTCCTTTTACTCAGCTGAGATCGGCGTACGTGTTTGGTGCTTGACAATAAAACTATTTGTAAATAAGAAAAAAAGAAAAAGGAAAAACAAAATCAACAGAAGCAAAATTAGCAGAACTAACATACAGTTCATTAGGCACAAAGAGATACTCATAGCTGTAAAACGGATCAATTTGGTAGAAAAATTAATACTTTGTCGTGCTCTTTGAATACTCTTATAATAAATTTTAGGGAAAAGAACTACCTTCTTTTCGTAGTTCACAACAACAAGAAGAAATAGGCATTGACGAGTATTGGTTGTCGGAGATCGTTGTTGGTAATCAATAAACAATCGAAGAGGTTGAGGTAAATACCTGTTTGGAAAAATAAAAATTTTTGAGGGTCTATCTGTGACCAGGTTTCTCGTATTTTTAAGGAAAGAAAATATCATTGTGGATATTAAAAGATATTGTACAGAGAGGGCATCGAT
>NW_897905.1:0-868 GCF_000209065.1 Trypanosoma cruzi | reverse complement strand
TTTCCCCACACGGAGAAGCACCGCACAGCACAGAAGTCGCTGCGCACACAACCCAGACGCCACACGGCATCGGAACAGCAGTGCCAGGAGGCGATCTCTGCTGCCGCAGGATCAGCCACCCTCCACAAGCACGCCAATCAACCCGCAGGAAACCTTGCACCATCTGCTTCTAGAATGTCCAGGTGCCTTGGCTGTGCGCCGACGGCTGGGCATTGAACAGGACCTTCGCCTCGGAAAGTTCTCTCAATGGCAGTTGCTTCATAGCAGGAAACTTTTGTCGTTGCTCGACCACCTCTTCGGCACTCAGATGGCATCGTGTGGCTAGACGCGCCTTTAAGAGTAGGAAGAAAATGGTTGTCGTATTTTTATATGCGGAAATGCCCTGTTATTTTTGTTTTCTGGGAATAACATAACTGTTTTTAATGCCTCAGTTGTAATTGATTCCTTTTTTTTTTTCTATGCGTTTCTTCGAGGGAGAATAAGCTGCCTGAATTTACTTTTGCGGTGCCTTTGGAAAACAATGCAATGATTATTCTTTATTTTTATTTTTTAGGGTTTTTGCGTAATTATGACCTTTTTTTTGTGCTTTCATGTTAGTTTTTCGTTTTTTTTTGTCTTTAACAATATAATACCACAATGTTTTTTTTAATGATGAACTTTTGTTGCGTAAAAGTGTCAGATGAGGGATGAGCAGCTCTTGCTTAACAACAAATGTTTGTAAGAAGTGATTATGCTACATTTGGGAAGGCTTGGAAAAGGAATGGCAGGAGCTTTCTAACTTCTTTTAAAGGGTTGAGGGGGCATTTATCATGAGGGCTGCTCGATCCTCTGGGCCTTTGGTTTAGGAATTGAAATTAAGTATTATTTA
>NW_897904.1:0-868 GCF_000209065.1 Trypanosoma cruzi | reverse complement strand
GCAGCCGCTCGAAAACGATCAGCCGAGTGCAGCACCCGTGTGGGCAAGAGCTCGCAAAATTCCTCCAAGCAGCGGATAGTTCAGGGTTGTTTGGTGTCCAGTGTGTGAACACGCAAACAGATATTGACAGAGAGTGCCTCTGACTCCCACCATTCATAATTGGAAACAAAAATTTAGACCACAACGTGTGATGCAGCAGCCGCTCGAAAACGATCAGCCGAGTGCAGCACCCGTGTGGGCAAGAGCTCGCGAAATTCCTCCAAGCAGCGGATAATTCAGGGTTGTTTGGTGTCCAGTGTGTGAACACGCAAACAGATATTGACAGAGAGTGTCTCTGACTCCCACCATTCACAATCGGAAACAAAAATTTAAACCACAACGTGTGATGCAGCAGCCGCTCGAAAACGATCAGCCGAGTGCAGCACCCGTGTGGGCAAGAGCTCGCGAAATTCCTCCAAGCAGCGGATAATTCAGGGTTGTTTGGTGTCCAGTGTGTGAACAAGCAAACAGATATTGACAGAGAGTGTCTCTGACTCCCACCATTCACAATCGGAAACAAAAATTTAAACCACAACGTGTGATGCAGCAGCCGCTCGAAAACGATCAGCCGAGTGCAGCACCCGTGTGGGCAAGAGCTCGCGAAATTCCTCCAAGCAGCGGATAATTCAGGGTTGTTTGGTGTCCAGTGTGTGAACAAGCAAACAGATATTGACAGAGAGTGCCTCTGACTCCCACCATTCATAATTGGAAACAAATATTTAGACCACAACGTGTGATGCAGCGGCCGCTCGAAAACGATCAGCCGAGTGCAGCACCCGTGTGGGCAAGAGCTCGCGAAATTCCTCCCAGCAGCGGATAGTTCAGGGTT
>NW_897903.1:0-868 GCF_000209065.1 Trypanosoma cruzi | reverse complement strand
AAACGATCCGCCGAGTGCAGCACCCATGTGGGCAAGATCTCGCGACATTCCTCCAAGCAGCGGATAGTTCAGGGTTGTTTGGCGTCCAGTGTGTGAACACGCAAACAGACATTGAAAGAGAGTGCCTCTGACCACCACCATTCATAATTCGAAACAAAAATTTAGACCACAGCGTGTGGTGCAGCAGCCGCTCGAAAACAATTATCCGACTGCAGCACCCTTGTGGGCAAGATCTCGCGACATTCCTCCAAGCAGCGGATGGTTCAGGGTTGTTTGGCGTCCAGTGTGTGAACACGCAAACAGACATTGAAAGAGAGTGCCTCTGACCACCACCATTCATAATTCGAAACAAAAATTTAGACCACAGCGTGTGGTGCAGCAGCCGCTCGAAAACGATTATCCGACTGCAGCACCCTTGTGGGCAAGATCTCGCGAAATTCCTCCAAGCAGAGGACAGTTCCGGGTTGTTTGGCGTTCAGTGTGTGAACACGCAAACAGACATTGAAAGAGAGTGCCTCTGACCACCACCATTCATAATTCGAAACAAAAATTTAGACCACAGCGTGTGGTGCAGCAGCCGCTCGAAAACGATTATCCGACTGCAGCACCCTTGTGGGCAAGATCTCGCGAAATTCCTCCAAGCAGCGGATAGTTCAGGGTTGTTTGGCGTTCAGTGTGTGAACACGCAAACAGACATTGAAAGAGAGTGCCTCTGACCACCACCATTCATAATTCGAAACAAAAATTTAGACCACAGCGTGTGGTGCAGCAGCCGCTCGAAAACGATTATCCGACTGCAGCACCCTTGTGGGCAAGATCTCGCGACATTCCTCCAAGCAGCGGATAGTTCAGGGTTGTTTGGCGTCCA
>NW_897902.1:0-868 GCF_000209065.1 Trypanosoma cruzi | reverse complement strand
ATTGTCGGCGTCGATCCGTACGGGAGCATTTTGGCCGATCCCTCGGTACCGCTGGATCCGAAGCCGTACCTCGTTGAGGGCATCGGGTACGATTTTGTGCCAGATGTCTGCGAACGGAAGTACGTTGATCGGTGGGTGAAGTCCGCTGACAAGGAAAGCTTTGCGCTGGCGTCGGAGGTTCACCGCGAAGAGGCGCTCCTCGTCGGAGGGAGCAGTGGTGCCGCCATGTGGGGTGTGCTGCAGGCAGCGAAAGATCTTCGTCCTGACCAGCGGTGCGTTGTGGTATTCCCGGATGGCATCCGCAACTACATGACAAAGTTCCCGGACAAGAATTGGCTGGTGGAGAACGGCCTGGAGGAGGGCGAAGTGACACGCCCAACTTACGGGTCGCTGGAGGCGCAGCTGGAAGAGGCAAAGAAAAAACTGTCGGAGTATGAGGCGAAATGCGGCGGCAGCGTGGAGGAGGGCAAACGTTGCTGTGAAAAAGGAAAATAATATATGAATACATACATATATATAAATAAATAAAACATAAACATACATAACGGGGCAAAACGAGGTAAATTTTGAGTGAATTCTGGGATCAGGGCGAATGCAAGGCAACGATAATTGCATGGGTACGGCAGCATTGTTAGGGAGGGAAGTGGGATGTTTGGGGGGCACTGCGGGCGAGCGAAGACAAGAGCAAAAAAAAAAAAAAAAAAGCGTCCGCCATGAGAAATACTGGGGAAATATGTGCAGGGAGACAGCTGGTGGGATGATGTGTGCGGAGGCGAAACGGAAAACCGGCAAAGCATAAGAGGAATTGCGGGATGGGTGCTGGGGATGATTGATTACCGCAATTAACCGAATACACTACTAACATAAC
>NW_897901.1:0-868 GCF_000209065.1 Trypanosoma cruzi | reverse complement strand
AGGGATTTCGCGAGCTCTTGCCCACACGGGTGCTGCACTCGGCTGATCGTTTCGAGCGGCTGCTGCATCACACGTTGTGGTCCAAATTTTTGTTTCCAATTATGAATGATGGGAGTCAGAGACGCTCTCTGTCAATATCTGTTTGCGTGTTCACACACTGGACACCAAACAACCCTGAATTATCCGCTGCTTGGAGGAATTTCGCGAGCTCTTGCCCACACGGGTGCTGCACTCGGCTGATCGTTTTCGAGCGGCTGCTGCATCACACGTTGTGGTCTAAATTTTTGTTTCCAATTATGAATGATGGAGGTCAGAGGTACTCTCTGTCAATATCTGTTTGCGTGTTCACACACTGGACACCAAACAACCCTGAATTATCCGCTGCTTGGAGGAATTTCGCGAGCTCTTGCCCACACGGGTGCTGCACTCGGCTGATCGTTTTCGAGCGGCTGCTGCATCACACGTTGTGGTCCAAATTTTTGTTTCCAATTATGAATGATGGGAGTCAGAGACGCTCTCTGTCAATATCTGTTTGCGTGTTCACACACTGGACACCAAACAACCCTGAATTATCCGCTGCTTGGAGGAATTTCGCGAGCTCTTGCCCACACGGGTGCTGCACTTGGCTGATCGTTTTCGAGCGGCTGCTGCATCACACGTTGTGGTCCAAATTTTTGTTTCCGATTGTGAATGGTGGGAGTCAGAGACACTCTCTGTCAATATCTGTTTGCGTGTTCACACACTGGACACCAAACAACCCTGAACTATCCGCTGCTTGGAGGAATTTCGCGAGCTCTTGCCCACACGGGTGCTGCACTCGGCTGATCGTTTTCGAGCGGCTGCTGCATCACACGTTGTGGTCTAAATT
>NW_897900.1:0-868 GCF_000209065.1 Trypanosoma cruzi | reverse complement strand
GGCAAATACGGGCACAGCAGCGGCAAGCGGAAATTGAACAGAATCAAAGGAGGAAGGAATTGGAGGCACGTGTGCGTGAACAAAGGCGAGAAGCAGTGAAGCGCGCTAAAGCACAGGCACTTGTCAATAAACAAAGAGAGGAGGAATGGGAGCGTAATTTGCGGGAACATGCGGAGGAGTACAAACGCAAGCAACGCGAAGAGGAACGCTGTGTACGTGAGAGAGCAGAGCAGGAGGCTCTTCATGAGAGGCTTTTTAAGAACAACAACAATAACAACGGTAATGGATACGTTGAGAAGCCGGCACCTTCAGTCGCTGAAACTGCTGCGGAGTTGTACCGTGAGATGCGACGACAGGCTGCATTGAACAAGCAGCGTATGTTAGAGGACGTGAGGGCAATGCCGGGTCGTGCGGATTCAAATGTCGTTTGCGTCGCGGAGGTGCAGATGCCAAAGTCTCCACCACCTGCTCGGCAGCATCGAGTTAATTCTTTGGGGAAGATGCAACCAGAGGAAGCAGTGGAGGTGCGTCGGCAGGTGTACTGGCAAATGCGACGTGAAGCCGAGGAGAATAAGCGACGTGCACTTGGTCTTGATGAGGCTCCGGATGTCGCGTTGCCGAAGAGGCCAGCAGCGTCGCCGCAAGCACAACAGGTAACACCTCAACATGAGCCAAAACAGGGACAAGAAAAACCTCAGGAACCACAGAAGCAGCGGCAACCGGAGGAAGCCGCAAAGCAAAACCAATCTGTAGTGTACGCAAAGCGAGTAGTGCGGAATGATGCACCCCAGAATTTGCCCCCTTCGCCGGCTGCAGTGGAGGGGATTGGCCACAGAGCCCCAGATGGTGAGCCCGAGACGGCGAACAA
>NW_897899.1:0-868 GCF_000209065.1 Trypanosoma cruzi | reverse complement strand
GGAGTCAGAGACACTCTCTTTCAATGTATGTTTGCGTGTGCACACACTGGACACCAAACAACCATGAACTATCCGCTGCTTGGAGGAATTTCGCGAGCTCTTGCCCACAAGGGTGCTGCACTCGGCGGATCGTTTTCGAGCGGCTGCTGCACCACACGTTGTGGTCTATGTTTTTGTTTCGAATTATGAATGGCGGGAGTCAGAGGCACTCTCTTTCAATGTATGTTTGCGTGTGCACACACTGGACACCAAACAACCCTGAACTATCCGCTGCTTGGAGGAATTTCGCGAGCTCTTGCCCACAAGGGTGCTGCACTCGGCGGATCGTTTTCGAGCGGCTGCTGCACCACACGTTGTGCTCTAAATTTTTGTTTTGAATTATGAATGGCGGGAGTCAGAGGCACTCTTTTTCAATGTATGTTTGCGTGTTCACACACTGGACACCAAACAACCCGGAATTATCCGCTGCTTGGAGGAATTTCGCGAGCTCTTGCCCACAAGGGTGCTGCACTCGGCGGATCGTTTTCGAGCGGCTGCTGCACCACACGTTGTGGTCTATGTTTTTGTTTCGAATTATGAATGGCGGGAGTCAGAGGCACTCTCTTTCAATGTATGTTTGCGTGTGCACACACTGGACACCAAACAACCCTGAACTATCCGCTGCTTGGAGGAATTTCGCGAGCTCTTGCCCACAATGGTGCTGCACTCGGCGGATCGTTTTCGAGCGGCTGCTGCACCACACGTTGTGGTCTATGTTTTTGTTTCGAATTATGAATGGCGGGAGTCAGAGGCACTCTCTTTCAATGTATGTTTGCGTGTGCACACACTGGACACCAAACAACCCTGAACTATCCGCTGCTTGGAGGAA
>NW_897898.1:0-868 GCF_000209065.1 Trypanosoma cruzi | reverse complement strand
CAACAAGGCTGGGAACGCGGAGCGAGAAGAATTTTTCATTAACTTTTGTAGGGGCTTCCCATTGAGAGGATGTCCATCCGATCCCTGTGAATGGATCAACGTCAGTCCCTGCCTGCACAGCGTGCGCAGCACCACTGGTGCCGCATAACACGACGAGGAGAAGCAGCACCGCAGAATGGAAAAGATGCCGGGACATGTTAGGCCTCTGATGCCCACTCTCTCCTTCCTTCCTCCTTTCGCTGGATCCGGTCACGCAAGTACGGTTGTGTGTGCAGGGTGCCTTCACAGCAGCAACGCTTGAGAGTATATAAATACGTGTGTGTGGGCGGTGTGTGTGTGTGTACTGTTGTTGTTCCTTTCAGAACCCTCAGAGTGCACAGTAGCGATTCGCGCTTGTTT
Source organism: Trypanosoma cruzi (assembly GCF_000209065.1). Taxonomy (NCBI): domain Eukaryota; phylum Euglenozoa; class Kinetoplastea; order Trypanosomatida; family Trypanosomatidae; genus Trypanosoma; species Trypanosoma cruzi. Next base: position 469 of record NW_897898.1, on the reverse strand, counting down.
TACTTCCTTTTTTTGTGTGTGTGAAGGAAATGGAAAAAGTCATGGAGGAGAAACACAGCGAGTTGCAAGGGAAACCAGTGCGCACCGGCAGCAGCCACCCGCCATGGACGAGGAGAAGAGACCCACCGCCTCCAGAACATTCTCACGGCCAAAGGGATACGGCCACATCCCCGCAGCCAACACAACGCACCCGGAGCGAGCACCCACCCCGCCAGCCACACGTTGAAGTGGGTCCTCACCCATCCACCAGTCACGCGGCACCAAAATTTGCACAGCCATCCCGTCCCCAATGGGATGCGGTGCTTCACGCGGTGACACAAAATAAATATTCACCTGGACCGCTTTCCTCATCCTGAGGTTATCAATCACAGAAAACAAACTAGACGGGAATGAGAAGTAAATGGAATAAGAGTGGGTTCACCACATCCTCAAACTTTACACCAAGTAAGTGTATATATGTATACATCAT
>NW_897897.1:0-868 GCF_000209065.1 Trypanosoma cruzi | reverse complement strand
TGCCTGCATTTTTGTTGTGCTTCACCTTTTTTCCGTCTTGTTCCTTTTATTCGCCTTTTTTCCGGGTATGCCGCGGTTTTTCCTGTGTTTTCCGGTGTTTTTGCTTTGCTCGCACACTTGGGTGCATTTGGTGTTCCACACTCGCCATGTGGGTTTTTTTCGCCCCCTGACGCCGTCCACGGCGCTATCCCGGGGCCGACGTCCCGGACCCTGACCCCTCCCCAGTGTGGCCTGGGAGGGGGGGGGGGGGTTTTTGTACACGGTCCCAAGTGCCGCGAAGGACCCCTCATCAAAATTGAAAACCGTTGTGGAACACAACTCCTTTCAACTAACGCTATTATTGATACAGTTTTTGTACTATATTGGTACGCGAAGCTTCCAACCCGCCTTTGGCGGTTATGTTTGGTCAATTTCTTTTGACCGGGGTTTACGGACCCCTTTTTTTTTTTTTTTTTGTGGGTCTGTCCGCCATATATACCCCTATATATATATACCCATATATATATAGCCCCGTACCCCCTCGTGCGGCTGCCCCCCCCCCCCCACGTTGCGTGTCCGCCACCTCCTTCGGGCCCCCTCATTTTCGCTTCATGGCTGCTATTGCCTGCATCTTTGTTTTGTTTTGTGTTTTCTCCGTCTCGATCCTTTTATTCGCCTTTTTTCCGCGTATGCCGCGCTTCTTCCTGTGTTTTCCGGTGTTTTTGCCTTGCTCGCACACTCGGCTGCATTTGCTGTTCCACACTCGCCATGTGCGTCTTTTCCGCCCCCTGACGCCGTCCACGGCGCTATCCCGGGGCCGACGTCCCGGACCCTGACCCCTCCCCAGTGTGGCCTGGGAGGGGGGGGGGGGGTTTTTGTACACGGTCCC
>NW_897896.1:0-868 GCF_000209065.1 Trypanosoma cruzi | reverse complement strand
TGAGGAATTTCGCGAGCTCTTGCCCACAGGGGTGCTGCACTCGCCGGATCGTTTTCGAGTGGCTGCTGCACCACACGCTGTGGTCTAAATTTTTGTTTCGAATTATGAATGGTGGTGGTCAGAGACACTCTCTTTCAATGTCTGTTTGCGTGTTCACACACTGGACGCCAAACAACCCTGAACCATCCGCTGCTTGGAGGAGTTTCGCGAGATCTTGCCCACAGGGGTGCTGCACTCGGCGGATCGTTTTCGAGTGGCCGCTGCACCGCACGTTGTGGTCTAAATTTTTGTTTCGAATTATGAATGGTGGTGGTCAGAGACACTCTCTGTCAATGTCTGTTTGCGTGTTCACACACTGGACGCCAAACAACCCTGAACTATCCGCTGCTTGGAGGAATTTCGCGAGATCTTGCCCACAGGGGTGCTGCACTCGGCGGATCGTTTTCGAGTGGCTGCTGCACCACACGCTGTGGTCTAAATTTCTGTTTCGAATTATGAATGGTGGTGGTCAGAGGCACTCTCTGTCAATGTCTGTTTGCGTGTTCACACACTGGACGCCAAACAACCCTGAACCATCCGCTGCTTGGAGGAGTTTCGCGAGATCTTGCCCACAGGGGTGCTGCACTCGGCGGATCGTTTTCGAGTGGCCGCTGCACCGCACGTTGTGGTCTAAATTTTTGTTTCGAATTATGAATGGTGGTGGTCAGAGACACTCTCTGTCAATGTCTGTTTGCGTGTTCACACACTGGACGCCAAACAACCCGGAACTATCCGCTGCTTGGAGGAATTTCGCGAGCTCCTGCCCACAGGGGTGCTGCACTCGGCGGATCGTTTTCGAGTGGCTGCTGCACCACACGCTGTGGTCTAA
>NW_897895.1:0-868 GCF_000209065.1 Trypanosoma cruzi | reverse complement strand
CGTTTTCTTTAATGTTTTTCCTGTTTGGGGGCGGGGATCTTTGTTTTCTATGATTGCCTCTTTTTTTTTGTCTGTTCCAGGTTGGTTTTGAGGACGCTTGATGTGCCTGCTGGGTGATCGCCGGCTTTTTTATTGGTGATTGCGTATTTTTGGCTTACCGGTGTGCCGCTCAGCGCCATTTTGTTTTACTTCTTTTCTGCTTATTGGGGCGTGTTGTTATTCGTCACGCGTCAGCACACACCGAGCAACATGTCAAAAAAAAAAAAATGCAGTTTTTTTCCCCCTCGCGAGGGCCTCGGCAGCCACAATCCTGTGCGTGCGTGCATTCTCAGCGTTTTAAGCACGGCATGTGTGTGCATGTGTGTGTGTGTTTGTCAGCGCCTATACTTGCAGAGCAGCTGTGCGCCACAAGAGAGTCTGAAGAAAGCAACGGCAGAGAGAGGCAGATAAGCACACACGCAAATTACTCATATCATCACACACACACACACGCAGCCGCGGAATGGGTGCACTCAACCACAAAATCAAAAAGAAAAACAAAACAAAAAGCCGAAGCGTGGGACTACCAGCGCACACACACTCTCATTGCTCCCGTAAAGCAAAACACACACACAGGGAGAGAGAGAGAGGTCGCCCACTCAATGCAATGAAAACAAAACAGAAACAGTTACGGTGCTCCGCCCATGCAGCCAGGCAGGACGGCAGCGGTGCGTGTCGTGCAAAAGAGAGCACCAACGGGCCTGCATGGGTGTGCATGCATATATACAATGGGCACATTATTGTGTGTGCTTCGTGGGGTGAGGCGACGACGAGAGTCCATGCAAGGGAACACACACACAGAGAGAGAAGGAAGTGTGTGTATGCGGGC
>NW_897894.1:0-868 GCF_000209065.1 Trypanosoma cruzi | reverse complement strand
ATTCCTCCAAGCAGCGGATAGTTCAGGGTTGTTTGGTGTCCAGTGTGTGAACACGCAAACAGATATTGACAGAGAGTGTCTCTGACTCCCACCATTCATAATCGGAAACAAGAATTTAGACCACAACGTGTGATGCAGCGACCGCTCGAAAACGATTAGCCGAGTGCAGCACCCGTGTGGGCAACAGCTCGCGAAATTCCTCCAAGCAGCGGATAGTTCAGGGTTGTTTGGTGTCCAGTGCATGAACACGCAAACAGATATTGACAGAGAGTGTCTCTGACTCCCACCATTCATAATCGGAAACAAAAATTCAGACCACAACGTGTGATGCAGCAGCCGCTCGAAAACGATCAGCCGACTGCAGCACCCGTGTGGGCAACAGCTCGCGGAATTCCTCCAAGCAGCGGATAGTTCAGGGTTGTTTGGTGTCCAGTGCATGAACACGCAAACAGATATTGACAGGGAGTGTCTCTGACTCCCACCATTCACAATCGGAAACAAAAATTTAGACCACAACGTGTGATGCAGCAGCCGCTCGAAAACGATCAGCCGACTGCAGCACCCGTGTGGGCAAGAGCTCGCGAAATTCCTCCAAGCAGCCGACAATTCAGGGTTGTTTGGTGTCCAGTGTGTGAACACGCAAACAGATATTGACAGAGAGTGTCTCTGACTCCCACCATTCATAATTGGAAACAAAAATTTAGACCACAACGTGTGATGCAGCGACCGCTCGAAAACGATTAGCCGAGTGCAGCACCCGTGTGGGCAAGAGCTCGCGGAATTCCTCCAAGCAGCGGATAGTTCAGGGTTGTTTGGTGTCCAGTGTGTGAACACGCAAACAGATATTGACAGAGAGTGCCTCTGACTC
>NW_897893.1:0-867 GCF_000209065.1 Trypanosoma cruzi | reverse complement strand
TGGGAGTCAGAGACACTCTCTGTCAATATCTGTTTGCGTGTTCACACACTGGACACCAAACAACCCTGAACTATCCGCTGCTTGGAGGAATTTCGCGAGCTCTTGCCCACACGGGTGCTGCACTCGGCTGATCGTTTTCGAGCGGCCGCTGCATCACACGTTGTGGTCCAAATTTTTGTTTCCAATTATGAATGGTGGGAGTCAGAGACACTCTCTGTCAATATCTGTTTGCGTGTTCACACACTGGACACCAAACAACCCTGAATTATCCGCTGCTTGGAGGAATTTCGCGAGCTCTTGCCCACACGGGTGCTGCACTCGGCTGATCGTTTTCGAGCGGTCGCTGCATCACACGTTGTGGTCCAAATTTTTGTTTCCGATTGTGAATGGTGGGAGTCAGAGGTACTCTCTGTCAATATCTGTTTGCGTGTTTATATACTGGACACCAAACAACCCTGAATTATCCGCTGCTTGGAGGAATTTCGCGAGCTCTTGCCCACAAGGGTGCTGCACTCGGCTGATCGTTTTCGAGCGGCCGCTGCATCACACGTTGTGGTCCAAATTTTTGTTTCCGATTGTGAATGGTGGGAGTCAGAGGCACTCTCTGTCAATACCTGTTTGCGTGTTTATATACTGGACACCAAACAACCCTGAACTATCCGCTGCTTGGAGGAATTTCGCGAGCTCTTGCCCACACGGGTGCTGCACTCGGCTGATCGTTTTCGAGCGGCCGCTGCATCACACGTTGTGGTCCAAATTTTTGTTTCCAATTATGAATGGTGGGAGTCAGAGACACTCTCTGTCAATATCTGTTTGCGTGTTTATATAAAGGACACCAAACAACCCTGAATTATCCGCTGCTTGGAG
>NW_897892.1:0-867 GCF_000209065.1 Trypanosoma cruzi | reverse complement strand
CCCCCACAAGTGGCGGGGCGGCGGTAGAAGATGTACATCAGCGCGCGGCCGTCGCAGAGAATGCACGGGCAGGCGGCACGGGGCCAGCACGCACAACCAAAGACACCGGAATATATACGTCCACACCGCTGCAGGGTGCTCAAATATACGCGGCGCAGGCGCCAGTCGGTGCTCCCGCGCGTGCGGGCAGTGGCCGCACACAACGGGACTCCAGACCGACGGCGCACGCGCCCCGCCCCGTCCTCAGCACGCAGCACCGGCGGTCGCCACAGCGGCACTGACCAGCAGCAGCAGCGGCACCGGCACCCACACAGGGCCGCCAGGACTGCGCGCGTCTTCAGGAGTCGGTGCCTTGGAGGTGGTTGTGGTCGTGTTCTTGGGCGCACTGGAGGTAGTAGTAGACGTAGTGGTAGTGGTAGTCGTGTTCTTCTTCGGGTCGCCCCCAGCAGCCTTAAACACAGCAGCATCGTACTGCCCCTCCTCCTGGGCCGTGGCGCACACGCACGCACAGCAGAGGGCAAAGACAAGCACGCAGAGGACGCGGCGCAGCATCATTGTCACTTGGGCCTTTGTGGACTTCGCTTGTTGCTCGCGGTGTAAACTCTCCCGTCGGGCCGGCACCGGGCGGGCACAACGAGAGCACGCAGCATGGGAGGAAGAGACACGGGCAGGTGCAAGGCATACACACAAAAGAACAGAGACAGCGGGGGAGTGGGACCGAGACGCGACGGAGCAGCCACGCCACGCCGCAGTGGCACCAGCACACACACACACACAGTCACCGCCCACAACAAACAAACCCAACCCGATGAAAAAAAATATATTCGCCTGGGCTGCTGGCCGGATCCTGAAATCATCAAAAGAAAT
>NW_897891.1:0-867 GCF_000209065.1 Trypanosoma cruzi | reverse complement strand
CTATCGCTGCTTGGAGGAATTTCGCGAGCTCTTGCCCACAGGGGTGCTGCACTCGGCGGATCGTTTTCGAGTGGCTGCTGCACCACACGCTGTGGTCTAAATTTTTGTTTCGAATTATGAATGGTGGTGGTCAGAGACACTCTCTGTCAATGTCTGTTTGCGTGTTCACACACTGGACGCCAAACAACCCGGAACCATCCGCTGCTTGGAGGAATTTCGCGAGATCTTGCCCACAGGGGTGCTGCACTCGGCGGATCGTTTTCGAGTGGCTGCTGCACCACACGCTGTGGTCTAAATTTCTGTTTCGAATTATGAATGGTGGTGGTCAGAGGCACTCTCTTTCAATGTCTGTTTGCGTGTTCACACACTGGACGCCAAACAACCCTGAACCATCCGCTGCTTGGAGGAATTTCGCGAGCTCTTGCCCACAGGGGTGCTGCACTCGGCGGATCGTTTTCGAGTGGCTGCTGCACCACACGCTGTGGTCTAAATTTTTGTTTCGAATTATGAATGGTGGTGGTCAGAGACACTTTCTTTCAATGTCTGTTTGCGTGTTCACACACTGGACGCCAAAAAACCCGGAACTATCCGCTGCTTGGAGGAATTTCGCGAGATCTTGCCCACAGGGGTGCTGCACTCGGCGGATCGTTTTCGAGTGGCTGCTGCACCACACGCTGTGGTCTAAATTTTTGTTTCGAATTATGAATGGTGGTGGTCAGAGACACTCTCTGTCAATGTCTGTTTGCGTGTTCACACACTGGACGCCAAACAACCCGGAACTATCCGCTGCTTGGAGGAATTTCGCGAGCTCCTGCCCACAGGGGTGCTGCAGTCGGCGGAAGTTTTCGAGTGGCTGCTGCACCACCT
>NW_897890.1:0-867 GCF_000209065.1 Trypanosoma cruzi | reverse complement strand
CAATATCTGTTTGCGTGTTCACACACTGGACACCAAACAACCCTGAATTGTCGGCTGCTTGGAGGAATTTCGCGAGCTCTTGCCCACACGGGTGCTGCACTCGGCTAATCGTTTTCGAGCGGCTGCTGCATCACACGTTGTGGTCTGAATTTTTGTTTCCAATTGTGAATGGTGGGAGTCAGAGGCAGTCTCTGTCAATATCTGTTTGCGTGTTCACACACTGGACACCAAACAACCCTGAATTGTCGGCTGCTTGGAGGAATTCCGCGAGCTCTTGCCCACACGGGTGCTGCACTCGGCTAATCGTTTTCGAGCGGCTGCTGCATCACACGTTGTGGTCTGAATTTTTGTTTCCAATTATGAATGGTGGGAGTCAGAGGCAGTCTCTGTCAATATCTGTTTGCGTGTTCACACACTGGACACCAAACAACCCTGAACTATCCGCTGCTTGGAGGAATTCCGCGAGCTCTTGCCCACACGGGTGCTGCACTCGGCTAATCGTTTTCGAGCGGTCGCTGCATCACACGTTGTGGTCTAAATTTTTGTTTCCGATTATGAATGGTGGGAGTCAGAGGCAGTCTCTGTCAATATCTGTTTGCGTGTTCACACACTGGACACCAAACAACCGTGAATTATCCGCTGCTTGGAGGAATTTTGCGAGCTGTTGCCCACAAGGGTGCTGCACTCGGCTAATCGTTTTCGAGCGGTCGCTGCATCACACGTTGTGGTCTAAATTTTTGTTTCCAATTATGAATGGTGGGAGTCAGAGACACTCTCTGTCAATATCTGTTTGCGTGTTCATGCACTGGACACCAAACAACCCTGAACTATCCGCTGCTTGGAGGAATTTCGCGAGCTCTTGCCCAC
>NW_897889.1:0-867 GCF_000209065.1 Trypanosoma cruzi | reverse complement strand
AGCTCGCGAAATTCCTCCAAGCAGCGGATAATTCAGGGTTGTTTGGTGTCCAGTGTGTGAACACGCAAACAGATATTGACAGAGAGTGTCTCTGACCCCCACCATTCATAATTGGAAACAAAAATTTAGACCACAACGTGTGATGCAGCAGCCGCTCGAAAACGATCAGCCGAGTGCAGCACCCGTGTGGGCAAGAGCTCGCGAAATTCCTCCAAGCAGCGGATAGTTCAGGGTTGTTTGGTGTCCAGTGTGTGAACACGCAAACAGATAGTGACAGAGAGTGTCTCTGACTCCCACCATTCACAATCGGAAACAAAAATTTGGACCACAACGTGTGATGCAGCAGCCGCTCGAAAACGATCAGCCGAGTGCAGCACCCGTGTGGGCAAGAGCTCGCGAAATTCCTCCAAGCAGCGGATAATTCGGGGTTGTTTGGTGTCCAGTATGTGAACACGCAAACAGATATTGACAGAGAGTGCCTCTGACTCCCACCATTCACAATCGGAAACAAAAATTTGGACCACAACGTGTGATGCAGCAGCCGCTCGAAAACGATCAGCCGAGTGCAGCACCCGTGTGGGCAAGAGCTCGCGAAATTCCTCCAAGCAGCGGGTAATTCGGGGTTGTTTGGTGTCCAGTATGTGAACACGCAAACAGATATTGACAGAGAGTGCCTCTGACTCCCACCATTCACAATCGGAAACAAAAATTTGGACCACAACGTGTGATGCAGCAGCCGCTCGAAAACGATCAGCCGAGTGCAGCACCCGTGTGGGCAAGAGCTCGCGAAAATCCTCCAAGCAGCGGATAGTTCAGGGTTGTTTGGTGTCCAGTGTGTGAACACGCAAACAGATATTGACAGAGAGT
>NW_897888.1:0-867 GCF_000209065.1 Trypanosoma cruzi | reverse complement strand
TCGAAAACGATCCGCCGAGTGCAGCACCCATGTGGGCAAGATCTCGCGAAACTCCTCCAAGCAGCGGATAGTTCAGGGTTGTTTGGCGTCCAGTGTGTGAACACGCAAACAGACATTGAAAGAGAGTGTCTCTGACCACCACCATTCATAATTCGAAACAAAAATTTAGACCACGGCGTGCGGTGCAGCAGCCGCTCGAAAACGATCCGCCGACTGCAGCACCCATGTGGGCAAGATCTCGCGAAACTCCTCCAAGCAGCGGATAGTTCAGGGTTGTTTGGCGTCCAGTGTGTGAACACGCAAACAGACATTGAAAGAGAGTGCCTCTGACCACCACCATTCATAATTCGAAACAAAAATTTAGACCACAACGTGTGGTGCAGCAGCCGCTCGAAAACGATCCGCCGACTGCAGCACCCATGTGGGCAAGATCTCGCGAAATTCCTCCAAGCAGCGGATAGTTCAGGGTTGTTTGGCGTCCAGTGTGTGAACACGCAAACAGACATTGAAAGAGAGTGTCTCTGACCACCACCATTCATAATTCGAAACAAAAATTTAGACCACAACGTGCGGTGCAGCAGCCGCTCGAAAACGATCCGCCGACTGCAGCACCCATGTGGGCAAGATCTCGCGAAATTCCTCCAAGCAGCGGATAGTTCAGGGTTGTTTGGCGTCCAGTGTGTGAACACGCAAACAGACATTGAAAGAGAGTGTCTCTGACCACCACCATTCATAATTCGAAACAAAAATTTAGACCACAACGTGCGGTGCAGCAGCCACTCGAAAACGATCCGCCGAGTGCAGCACCCATGTGGGCAAGATCTCGCGAAACTCCTCCAAGCAGCGGATAGTTCAGGGTTGTTTGGC
>NW_897887.1:0-867 GCF_000209065.1 Trypanosoma cruzi | reverse complement strand
TCGGATAATCGTTTTCGAGCGACTGCTGCACCACACGCTGTGGTCTATGTTTTGTTTCGAATTATGAATGGTGGTGGTTCAGAGACACTCTCTTTCAATGTCTGTTTGCGTGTTCACACACTGAACGCCAAACAACCCGGAACTATCCGCTGCTTGGAGGAATTTCGCGAGATCTTGCCCACAGGGGTGCTGCAGTCGGATAATCGTTTTCGAGCGGCTGCTGCACCACACGCTGTGGTCTATGTTTTTGTTTCGAATTATGAATGGTGGTGGTCAGAGACACTCTCATTCAATGTCTGTTTGCGTGTTCACACACTGAACGCCAAACAACCCGGAACTATCCGCTGCTTGGAGGAATTTCGCGAGATCTTGCCCACAACGGTGCTGCACTCGGATAATCGTTTTCGAGCGGCTGCTGCACCACACGCTGTGGTCTATGTTTTTGTTTCGAATTATGAATGGTGGTGGTCAGAGACACTCTCTTTCAATGTCTGTTTGCGTGTTCACACACTGGACGCCAAACAACCCGGAACTATCCGCTGCTTGGAGGAATTTCGCGAGATCTTGCCCACAACGGTGCTGCACTCGGATAATCGTTTTCGAGCGGCTGCTGCACCACACGCTGTGGTCTATGTTTTTGTTTCGAATTATGAATGGTGGTGGTTAGAGACACTCTCTTTCAATGTCTGTTTGCGTGTTCACACACTGAACGCCAAACAACCCGGAACTATCCGCTGCTTGGAGGAATTTCGCGAGATCTTGCCCACAGGGGTGCTGCAGTCGGATAATCGTTTTCGAGCGGCTGCTGCACCACACGCTGTGGTCTATGTTTTTGTTTCGAAATTATGAATGGTGGTGGTCCAGAGA
>NW_897886.1:0-867 GCF_000209065.1 Trypanosoma cruzi | reverse complement strand
TGCTACCGCAACGTGACGTTCAGCGGGGGCGGCATGAGCCTGACGGTGCTGGTTGGGGCGATGACGGGCGACGTGGCGAATGTCACGTTTGATGGATGCACGTGGAGGGACGGCGCCGTGCTGTTGCTGTTGGGCAACGCGTACGCCGCTGTTGGGGCGCTGAACATAGTCGTCACCGGCAACAGATTTAGTGACGCGCTGCTCAGTCCGGAGGGTGTGTTTCCGCCGCACACGAACATCACGATCAGCGGGAACCGCTTCACGGTCACGAGGCCGATCCCTCGGCCGGGTTTGGAACTTGACTGCCCGTCGTGTGTTGCGATGAATGGACTGGTGATCAGCAACGACTCCGCGGTGGTGCTGAGTGGCAATGTGTTTCAGAGCGTGACGACATCGTCAAGCGCCATTTACGTTGTTGGATCTGCGCTGAGGGTGTCGTGGCACTCCGTGTTTGCGGTGGTGGGCAACACGTTTCACATGGCTGGCGGTGACGGTACGCTGATACATCTTGAAGGACCTAGATACTCCTCATCGCTGTGTGTACTGAACAACTCTGCCGTGGTGATTCGAGGCAACGCTGTGACGAGGCCGGTGAAGTGCTTCGTGTTACTTATTTGGACCTTAGACGTGGAGTCCCATTCAGCGGTTGTGTTTCAGGGCAACGAGATGCAGGGAAGCTCGGTTGTGTTCTATTCAAGCGACTCCTCCAACATCTACTACAACTCCTGGCTGCAGTTGAGCGGCAACCTCTGCCGTGAATCCCCATCGGAAGCGTTTGCCTTTCTTTATCCCAAAGTGAATCTCCGCGACTCTACGGTGTCTGTGTCCGGCAACCAATTCGTGTCCAGCACGGTCTCGCCGACAATG
>NW_897885.1:0-867 GCF_000209065.1 Trypanosoma cruzi | reverse complement strand
CCGTGTGGGCAAGAGCTCGCGAAATTCCTCCAAGCAGCGGATAGTTCAGGGTTGTTTGGTGTCCAGTATATAAACACGCAAACAGATATTGACAGAGAGTGCCTCTGACTCCCACCATTCACAATCGGAAACAAAAATTTGGACCACAACGTGTGATGCAGCAGCCGCTCGAAAACGATCAGCCGAGTGCAGCACCCGTATGGGCAAGAGCTCGCGAAATTCCTCCAAGCAGCGGATAGTTCAGGGTTGTTTGGTGTCCAGCGTGTGAACACGCAAACAGGTATTGACAGAGAGTGCCTCTGACTCCCACCATTCACAATTGGAAACAAAAATTTAGACCACAACGTGTGATGCAGCAGCCGCTCGAAAACGATCAGCCGAGTGCAGCACCCGTATGGGCAAGAGCTCGCGAAATTCCTCCAAGCAGCGGATAGTTCAGGGTTGTTTGGTGTCCAGCGTGTGAACACGCAAACAGATATTGACAGAGAGTGTCTCTGACTCCCACCATTCACAATCGGAAACAAAAATTTGGACCACAACGTGTGATGCAGCGGCCGCTCGAAAACGATCAGCCGACTGCAGCACCCGTGTGGGCAAGAGCTCGCGAAATTCCTCCAAGCAGCGGATAGTTCAGGGTTGTTTGGTGTCCAGTGTGTGAACACGCAAACAGATATTGACAGAGAGTGTCTCTGACTCCCACCATTCACAATCGGAAACAAAAATTTGGACCACAACGTGTGATGCAGCGGCCGCTCGAAAACGATCAGCCGAGTGCAGCACCCGTGTGGGCAAGAGCTCGCGAAATTCCTCCAAGCAGCGGATAGTTCAGGGTTGTTTGGTGTCCAGCGTGTGGAACACGCAAACAGA
>NW_897884.1:0-867 GCF_000209065.1 Trypanosoma cruzi | reverse complement strand
CCGCTGCTTGGAGGAATTTCGCGAGCTCTTGCCCACACGGGTGCTGCACTCGGCTGATCGATTTCGAGCGGCTGCTGCATCACACGTTGTGGTCCAAATTTTTGTTTCCGATTGTGAATGGTGGGAGTCAGAGGCACTCTCTGTCAATATCTGTTTGCGTGTTCACACACTGGACACCAAACAACCCTGAATTATCCGCTGCTTGGAGGAATTTCGCGAGCTCTTGCCCACACGGGTGCTGCACTCGGCTGATCGATTTCGAGCGGCCGCTGCATCACACGTTGTGGTCCAAATTTTTGTTTCCGATTGTGAATGGTGGGAGTCAGAGGCACTCTCCGTCAATATCTGTTTGCGTGTTCACACACTGGACACCAAACAACCCTGAATTATCCGCTGCTTGGAGGAATTTCGCGAGCTCTTGCCCACACGGGTGCTGCACTCGGCTGATCGATTTCGAGCGGCCGCTGCATCACACGTTGTGGTCCAAATTTTTGTTTCCGATTGTGAATGGTGGGAGTCAGAGGCACTCTCCGTCACTATCTGTTTGCGTGTTCACACACTGGACACCAAACAACCCTGAACTATCCGCTGCTTGGAGGAATTTCGCGAGCTCTTGCCCACACGGGTGCTGCACTCGGCTGATCGATTTCGAGCGGCCGCTGCATCACACGTTGTGGTCCAAATTTTTGTTTCCGATTGTGAATGGTGGGAGTCAGAGGCACTCTCTGTCACTATCTGTTTGCGTGTTCACACACTGGACACCAAACAACCCTGAACTATCCGCTGCTTGGAGGAATTTCGCGAGCTCTTGCCCACACGGGTGATGCACTCGGCTGATCGATTTCGAGCGGCCGCTGCATCACACGT
>NW_897883.1:0-867 GCF_000209065.1 Trypanosoma cruzi | reverse complement strand
CCTCCCTCACTGCGGTGACCGGCCTGCCTCCGCCTCCGCCGGAACATCTTCCCGACGTGAACGCCGCCACTCCTTGCCGACCGGCGAGCGGCGGATTGACGTCCTCCTGCCCAATCTGCGGCTGAGTGCACTCGCCCGTCCACAATATGAAGGCACATGCCCGACATGCTCAGCCTGGCGTTCCGATAGTTGAAGAAGTTCTTGCACGAGGATGCTGCAATGGCGCCAGCGTCTTTTTAACAGGCGCCTCGCGCGCAGGTCGCCACCGAAAATGCCAAGCGTATCGACGGGAAAAAAACGGACAAAGTACCTCTGCAAGCTCCAATTACAACCATTGCTCTTCCGCCACCACTTCATCACAGACGCCACGGACTGCTGATCCCACGACGAACCACGGGATACTTCGCTTCATCGACTGTGGGAATGCCTTCGTTGTTGAGAGTAAGGACTGCGACTGTTTGGGAATGCCCAGCATGCACGACGGCCCGTATGCGACGGAGTAATTGCCACTTTGGTACGGACGGCCCTTGCGCTACTCAGTAATTGTTTTCACAACGTACAACGAAAAGGAAACAGAAACGAATTATTTTTGTGATGAATATTGGCTGCACTTCCCGTGGACCAACATTCCACGTGGTGTGCGGGGATCTCTCCTTTTTATTATGGTTACTTTGCTTTTGTGTTGCTGTGTGCGCTGCACCTCCTCCTGTTTGTGTGCGTACCCTCCGTGAGGGGTGCCGACACGACGGACCGCTCTCGCCGTGTGTACGTGCGGTGGAGCCTTGTGTGCCGCTCCTGTTTGCTTCTCCTCCTCCATCTGTGTGTTGGTGTTGCGGCCAGGGCATGTGTGTGTGTGTGTGCCTGCTG
>NW_897882.1:0-867 GCF_000209065.1 Trypanosoma cruzi | reverse complement strand
AGACCATTGCTGTCCGTGTATTTCCGCCGGGCTGTCGCAGCATTTGCGTGGCGAATCTCCACAACCCTCCCACAACAATTGGTCAATAATCCGCATTTATCAATATCGTTTGTTGCTTGGGCCCGAAGAGATTATCGCGGGTGACCTGAATTTGCATCGTGAACTCTGGGACAGTCATATACACCATCAAGGACTGGAGGCGATAATTTCGCTGCTGTTCTAATTGATATGGATTTTGGCTGGCAAATTACCCGACACAGGCAACACGGATCACACATCGTAATGCCTCGTCCCCTGACGTGACTGCGTATTGCGCCCTACGCATCTCCCACTGGACATTCGCCCCTTACATGGACTCGGACCACTGCTGAATATCTTACTTGGTAGAGATGGACGATGGGACTCCACGACTAGCAAACACGCTGCCTTGACGGAAGAAAGCCACCTTTGCCCTGCGTAAAGCGGGTTGGCCTGGTTTTACATCGTTGTGTGAAACCCTCCTTGCCACCGCGTCCACATGGTTGGATCCTCGCGGAGGCATCTTACGAGCAGCTGAGCGCCACATCCCGCGCGGCAGCTGTGACAGCTCCAAAAAGATATGGACACACGAAATGGAACAGGCCGAGTCCGCCGCCGAGGCAGCACACGAAGCACACACATTGCCTCACCTGGAGACAGCCTATTTTGAGCCGAATGTACCCGAAAAAGGGAGGAACGAAATCAAGCCTTACGCCGTGGCTCCGCTGTGCTTCTGGAAGCCCGCGCGAAAAGACTTGGAGCCTCACCCAGCCCGAGGTGGCGATATCTTCACGGCGTGGTGGCGCCGCACCCTCATCCTCTGGAATCGGTTGTGCTCCGCACTGAACT
>NW_897881.1:0-867 GCF_000209065.1 Trypanosoma cruzi | reverse complement strand
AAAGAGAGTGCCTCTGACCACCACCATTCATAATTCGAAACAAAAATTTAGACCACAACGTGTGGTGCAGCAGCCGCTCGAAAACGATTATCCGAGTGCAGCACCCCTGTGGGCAGGATCTCGCGAAATTCCTCCAAGCAGCGGATAGTTCAGGGTTGTTTGGCGTCCAGTGTGTGAACACGCAAACAGACATTGAAAGAGAGTGTCTCTGACCACCACCATTCATAATTCGAAACAAAAACATAGACCACAACGTGTGGTGCAGCAGCCGCTCGAAAACGATTATCCGAGTGCAGCACCCCTGTGGGCAGGATCTCGCGAAATTCCTCCAAGCAGCGGATAGTTCCGGGTTGTTTGGCGTTCAGTGTGTGAACACGCAAACAGACATTGAAAGAGAGTGTCTCTGACCACCACCATTCATAATTCGAAACAAAAACATAGACCACAACGTGTGGTGCAGCAGCCGCTCGAAAACGATTATCCGAGTGCAGCACCCCTGTGGGCAGGAGCTCGCGACATTCCTCCAAGCAGCGGATAGTTCCGGGTTGTTTGGCGTCCAGTGTGTGAACACGCAAACAGACATTGACAGAGAGTGCCTCTGACCACCACCATTCATAATTCGAAACAAAAATTTAGACCACAACGTGCGGTGCAGCAGCCGCTCGAAAACGATTATCCGAGTACAGCACCGTTGTGGGCAGGAGCTCGCGAAATTCCTCCAAGCAGCGGATAGTTCCGGGTTGTTTGGCGTCCAGTGTGTGAACACGCAAACAGACATTGAAAGAGAGTGTCTCTGACCACCACCATTCATAATTCGAAACAAAAATTTAGACCACAGCGTGTGGTGCAGCAGCCGCTCGAAAACGA
>NW_897880.1:0-867 GCF_000209065.1 Trypanosoma cruzi | reverse complement strand
AGAGCTCGCGAAATTTCTCCAAGCAGCGGATAGTTCAGGGTTGTTTGGTGTCCAGTGTGTGAACACGCAAACAGATAGTGACAGAGAGTGTCTCTGACTCCCACCATTCACAATCGGAAACAAAAATTTAGACCACAACGTGTGATGCGGCAGCCGCTCGAAAACGATCAGCCGAGTGCAGCACCCGTGTGGGCAAGAGCTCGCGAAATTCCTCCAAGCAGCGGATAATTCAGGGTTGTTTGGTGTCCAGTGTGTGAACACGCAAACAGATAGTGACAGAGAGTGCCTCTGACTCCCACCATTCATAATCGGAAACAAAAATTTAGACCACAACGTGTGATGCAGCGGCCGCTCGAAAACGATCAGCCGAGTGCAGCACCCGTGTGGGCAAGAGCTCGCGAAATTCCTCCAAGCAGCGGATAATTCAGGGTTGTTTGGTGTCCAGTGTGTGAACACGCAAACAGATAGTGACAGAGAGTGTCTCTGACTCCCACCATTCATAATCAGAAACAAAAATTTAGACCACAACGTGTGATGCAGCAGCCGCTCGAAAACGATCAGCCGAGTGCAGCACCCTTGTGGGCAAGAGCTCGCGAAATTCCTCCAAGCAGCGGATAATTCAGGGTTGTTTGGTGTCCAGTGTGTGAACACGCAAACAGATAGTGACAGAGAGTGTCTCTGACTCCCACCATTCATAATCAGAAACAAAAATTTAGACCACAACGTGTGATGCAGCGGCCGCTCGAAAACGATCAGCCGAGTGCAGCACCCTTGTGGGCAAGAGCTCGCGAAATTTCTCCAAGCAGCGGATAATTCAGGGTTGTTTGGTGTCCAGTGTGTGAACACGCAAACAGATAGTGACAGAGA
>NW_897879.1:0-867 GCF_000209065.1 Trypanosoma cruzi | reverse complement strand
AAACAAAAATTTGGACCACAACGTGTGATGCAGCAGCCGCTCGAAAACGATCAGCCGAGTGCAGCACCCGTGTGGGCAAGAGCTCGCGAAATTCCTCCAACCAGCGGATAATTCGGGGTTGTTTGGTGTCCAGTGTGTGAACACGCAAACAGATAGTGACAGAGAGTGTCTCTGACTCCCACCATTCACAATCGGAAACAAAAATTTGGACCACAACGTGTGATGCAGCAGCCGCTCGAAAACGATCAGCCGAGTGCAGCACCCGTGTGGGCAAGAGCTCGCGAAATTCCTCCAAGCAGCGGGTAATTCGGGGTTGTTTGGTGTCCAGTGTGTGAACACGCAAACAGATAGTGACAGAGAGTGTCTCTGACTCCCACCATTCACAATCGGAAACAAAAATTTGGACCACAACGTGTGATGCAGCAGCCGCTCGAAAACGATCAGCCGAGTGCAGCACCCGTGTGGGCAAGAGCTCGCGAAATTCCTCCAAGCAGCGGATAGTTCAGGGTTGTTTGGTGTCCAGTATGTGACCACGCAAACAGATATTGACAGAGAGTGCCTCTGACTCCCACCATTCACAATCGGAAACAAAAATTTGGACCACAACGTGTGATGCAGCAGCCGCTCGAAAACGATCAGCCGAGTGCAGCACCCGTGTGGGCAAGAGCTCGCGAAAATCCTCCAAGCAGCGGATAGTTCAGGGTTGTTTGGTGTCCAGTATGTGAACACGCAAACAGATATTGACAGAGAGTGCCTCTGACTCCCACCATTCACAATCGGAAACAAAAATTTGGACCACAACGTGTGATGCAGCGGCCGCTCGAAAACGATCAGCCGAGTGCAGCACCCGTGTGGGCAAGAGCTCGC
>NW_897878.1:0-867 GCF_000209065.1 Trypanosoma cruzi | reverse complement strand
GTTGTTTGGTGTCCAGTGTGTGAACACGCAAACAGATAGTGACAGAGAGTGCCTCTGACTCCCACCATTCACAATCGGAAACAAAAATTTGGACCACAACGTGTGATGCAGCAGCCGCTCGAAAACGATCAGCCGAGTGCAGCACCCGTGTGGGCAAGAGCTCGCGAAATTCCTCCAAGCAGCGGATAGTTCAGGGTTGTTTGGTGTCCAGTGTGTGAACACGCAAACAGATATTGACGGAGAGTGCCTCTGACTCCCACCATTCACAATCGGAAACAAAAATTTGGACCACAACGTGTGATGCAGCAGCCGCTCGAAAACGATCAGCCGAGTGCACCACCCGTGTGGGCAAGAGCTCGCGAAATTCCTCCAAGCAGCGGATAGTTCAGGGTTGTTTGGTGTCCAGTGTATGAACACGCAAACAGATATTGACAGAGAGTGCCTCTGACTCCCACCATTCACAATCGGAAACAAAAATTTGGACCACAACGTGTGATGCAGCAGCCGCTCGAAAACGATCAGCCGAGTGCAGCACCCGTGTGGGCAAGAGCTCGCGAAATTCCTCCAAGCAGCGGATAATTCAGGGTTGTTTGGTGTCCAGTGTGTGAACACGCAAAAGGATGTTGAAAGAGAGTGCCTCTGACTCCCACCATTCACAATCGGAAACAAAAATTTGGACCACAACGTGTGATGCAGCAGCCGCTCGAAAACGATCAGCCGAGTGCAGCACCCGTGTGGGCAAGAGCTCGCGAAATTCCTCCAAGCAGCGGATAGTTCAGGGTTGTTTGGTGTCCAGTGTGTGAACACGCAAACAGATAGTGACAGAGAGTGCCTCTGACTCCCACTATTCATAATGGAAACAAAAAT
>NW_897877.1:0-867 GCF_000209065.1 Trypanosoma cruzi | reverse complement strand
GGGCCGCGCCCTGGACACGGTGCTGATGGACGGCGTGTGCATCACGAACGGCGTGGCTGTGGTGCTCGACGTTGCGGCGATGCTTCCCGGCGCGCTGCGCATTGAATTGAGGGACTGCGTGTGCGACGGCGGTGCGCAGATATACGTGCGGGGCTACAGCGGCGAGCCGGCGAGTGACCGGAGCCTGGAGGTGAGCGTGAGCGGGCTGTCCGGGAGCTACTGCTCGCTCGTGTTTGTGCACAACCTGCCGGCACACACGAACGTGACGGTCTGTGACTCGACGATTGTGACGCCGGGGCCGATGCGCTACTCCCAGCTGAGCGGGCTGACGGACGCGGTGGCGTCGCCGCTTGTGCTGCACGCGACGTCGCTGTTGCAGACGCAGCTGCGTGTGAGCAGCACCGTGCTGAGGTCGTCGCAGGCGGGCGGGTCGGCGGTGTACGTTGGCGGCGGTGTGGACCTGCTGTCGAGCGCGGTGGTGCTTGACGGCGTGTCGCTGGAGGCGTCGGGCGGTCCGACCGCGTCCGCGATGAATGTAACGTCCTCGTCGCGTCTCAGTCTGCGTAACCACTCGGTGTTCTCCGTGACGAACGTGTCGGTTGTGAGCAGCGGCGGCGGCATTGTGCTTGGCGAGCGCCTCGCGGTGTCCGACTCGGTGCTGCGCTTTGTGGGCGTCGAGGGGTCTGCTGCGTCGCCGTTGGTGCGCTGCGGCGGTGGGACGGTCGGTGCCGGCGGGTGGCTGGACCTGCACGACGTGTGGGCGGTGGGCGAGGCGTCGTCGGTGGCGTCGCTGTCGAGGGTGACGCTGAGCGGCGGCGCCGTGTCGATTGCTCGCTGCGCTGCCACCGGCGCGACGCTGCCGCCGGC
>NW_897876.1:0-867 GCF_000209065.1 Trypanosoma cruzi | reverse complement strand
TCTCTTTCACTGTCTGTTTGCGTGTTCACACACTGGACGCCAAACAACCCGGAACTATCCGCTGCTTGGAGGAATTTCGCGAGATCCTGCCCACAACGGTGCTGCACTCGGCGGATCGTTTTCGAGCGGCTGCTGCACCACACGTTGTGGTCTAAATTTTTGTTTCGAATTATGAATGGTGGTGGTCAGAGACACTCTCTTTCACTGTCTGTTTGCGTGTTCACACACTGGACGCCAAACAACCCGGAACTATCCGCTGCTTGGAGGAATTTCGCGAGATCCTGCCCACAGGGGTGCTGCAGTCGGCGGATCGTTTTCGAGCGGCTGCTGCACCGCACGCTGTGGTCTAAATTTTTGTTTCGAATTATGAATGGTGGTGGTCAGAGACACTCTCTTTCAATGTCTGTTTGCGTGTTCACACACTGAACGCCAAACAACCCGGAACTATCCGCTGCTTGGAGGAATTTCGCGAGCTCCTGCCCACAACGGTGCTGCACTCGGCGGATCGTTTTCGAGCGGCTGCTGCACCACACGCTGTGGTCTAAATTTTTGTTTCGAATTATGAATGGTGGTGGTCAGAGACACTCTCTTTCAATGTCTGTTTGCGTGTTCACACACTGGACGCCAAACAACCCGGAACTATCCGCTGCTTGGAGGAATTTCGCGAGATCCTGCCCACAGGGGTGCTGCACTCGGCGGATCGTTTTCGAGCGGCTGCTGCACCACACGCTGTGGTCTAAATTTTTGTTTCGAATTATGAATGGTGGTGGTCAGAGACACTCTCTTTCAATGTCTGTTTGCGTGTTCACACACTGGACGCCAAACAACCCGGAACTATCCGCTGCTGGAGGAATTCGCGAGCTCCTG
>NW_897875.1:0-867 GCF_000209065.1 Trypanosoma cruzi | reverse complement strand
TATCCGCTGCTTGGAGGAATTTCGCGAGCTCTTGCCCACACGGGTGCTGCACTCGGCTGATCGTTTCGAGCGGCTGCTGCATCACACGTTGTGGTCCAAAATTTTGTTTCCGATTGTGAATGGTGGGAGTCAGAGACACTCTCTGTCAATATCTGTTTGCGTGTTCACACACTGGACACCAAACAACCCTGAACTATCCGCTGCTTGGAGGATTTTCGCGAGCTCTTGCCCACACGGGTGCTGCACTCGGCTGATCGTTTTCGAGCGGCTGCTGCATCACACGTTGTGGTCCAAATTTTTGTTTCCAATTATGAATGGTGGGAGTCAGAGGCACTCTCTGTCAATATCTGTTTGCGTGTTCACACACTGGACACCAAACAACCCTGAACTATCCGCTGCTTGGAGGAATTTCGCGAGCTCTTGCCCACACGGGTGCTGCACTAGGCTGATCGTTTTCGAGCGGCTGCTGCATCACACGTTGTGGTCCAAAATTTTGTTTCCGATTGTGAATGGTGGGAGTCAGAGACACTCTCCGTCAATATCTGTTTGCGTGTTCACACACTGGACACCAAACAACCCTGAACTATCCGCTGCTTGGAGGATTTTCGCGAGCTCTTGCCCACACGGGTGCTGCACTCGGCTGATCGTTTTCGAGCGGCTGCTGCATCACACGTTGTGGTCCAAATTTTTGTTTCCGATTATGAATGGTGGGAGTCAGAGGCACTCTCTGTCAATATCTGTTTGCGTGTTCATGCACTGGACACCAAACAACCCTGAACTATCCGCTGCTTGGAGGAATTTCGCGAGCTCTTGCCCACACGGGTGCTGCACTCGGCTGATCGTTTTCGAGCGGCTGCTGCATCACAC
>NW_897874.1:0-867 GCF_000209065.1 Trypanosoma cruzi | reverse complement strand
TTGTTTGGTGTCCAGTGTGTGAACACGCAAACATACATTGAAAGAGAGTGCCTCTGACTCCCGCCATTCATAATTCAAAACAAAAATTTAGAGCACAGCGTGTGGTGCAGCAGCCGCTCGAAAACGATCCGCCGAGTGCAGCACCATTGTGGGCAGGAGCTCGCGAAATTCCTCCAAGCAGCGGATAGTTCAGGGTTGTTTGGTGTCCAGTGTGTGCACACGCAAACATACATTGAAAGAGAGTGCCTCTGACTCCCGCCATTCATAATTCAAAACAAAAATTTAGAGCACAGCGTGTGGTGCAGCAGCCGCTCGAAAACGATCCGCCGAGTGCAGCACCATTGTGGGCAGGAGCTCGCGAAATTCCTCCAAGCAGCGGATAGTTCAGGGTTGTTTGGTGTCCAGTGTGTGAACACGCAAACATACATTGAAAGAGAGTGTCTCTGACTCCCGCCATTCACAGTTGGAAACAAAAACATAGACCACAACGTGTGGTGCAGCAGCCGCTCGAAAACGATCCGCCGAGTGCAGCACCCTTGTGGGCAGGAGCTCGCGAAATTCCTCCAAGCAGCGGATAATTCCGGGTTGTTTGGTGTCCAGTGTGTGAACACGCAAACATACATTGAAAGAGAGTGCCTCTGACTCCCGCCATTCACAGTTGGAAACAAAAACATAGACCACAACGTGTGGTGCAGCAGCCGCTCGAAAACGATCCGCCGAGTGCAGCACCATTGTGGGCAAGAGCTCGCGAAATTCCTCCAAGCAGCGGATAATTCAGGGTTGTTTGGTGTCCAGTGTGTGAACACGCAAACATACATTGAAAGAGAGTGCCTCTGACTCCCGCCATTCACAGTGGAAACAAAAACA
>NW_897873.1:0-867 GCF_000209065.1 Trypanosoma cruzi | reverse complement strand
CCCGGGGTTGGCCGCCGCAAGAAATAAAAAATGGTAGGGCGGTGGCCCCGGACGCTAGATACAGCACGACGTGTCGAATTATCCAAGTTGCAGCGGCTGCCCCGGACGTTAGATACAGCACGACGTGTCGAATTATCCAAGTTGCAGCGGCTGCCCCGGACTTTAGATACAGGACGACGTGTCGAATTATCCAAGCTGCAGCGGTGGCCTCGGGCGTTAGATATATGACGACTTACAGTAGTAACCACGCTGCGGCTGCGCATCCTAAACACGTCTTTTTCGTTTTCCAGGGGACAACGCAAATGTGCTCGATTGTTCGAAGATCGACATTAATACTTTACGTGAAAAGGAGTCGCGCGACCGCATTTTTTTAGCTCAGTGGCAAACACGCTCACAATGTCATCCGGGGACGCGGGTTCGATTCCCGCAGAAGCCTAAGTTTTTTCCATTTTTTTTTTTTTTTGAATTCTTGTTTCATATTGTTTTTTAAACTTCTGGTTTGCAGGACGGTGTGCGAGTTCTGCAATCGCACTGATTCCATCTGTTTCGTGGTTTGTGCGGCTGCGGCTGCGGTGGTGGCCGCGTGAGAGTGAGTGTGAGAGAGCCATGCACCGCCCGCATACACACACTTCCTTCTCTCTCTGTGTGTGTGTCCCCTTGCATGGACTCTCGTCGTCGCCTCACCCCACGAAGCACACACAATAATGTGCCCATTGTATATATGCATGCACACCCATGCAGGCCCGTTGGTGCTCTCTTTTGCACGACACGCACCGCTGCCGTCCTGCCTGGCTGCATGGGCGGAGCACCGTAACTGTTTCTGTTTTGTTTTCATTGCATTGAGTGGGCGACCTCTCTCTCCTTCCA